>NC_057812.1:240134926-240371375 GCF_018294505.1 Triticum aestivum
TCACCCGGAACACTTCCGATATCCAAATATAGGCTTCCAATATATCAATCTTCATGTCTCGACCATTTCGAGACTCCTCGTCATGTCCATGATCACATTCGGGACTCTGAACAACCTTCGGTACATCAAAACATATAAACTCATAATATAACTGTCATTGAAACGTTAAGCGTGCGGACCCATACGGGTTCGAGAACTATGTAGACATGACCGAGACACATCTCCGGTCAATAACCAATAGCGAAACCTGGATGCTCATATTGGCTCCCACATATTCTACGAGGATCTTTAACGGTCAGACCGCATAACAACATATGTTGTTCCCTTTGTCATCGGTATGTTACTTGCCCGAGATTCGATTGTCGGTATCTCAATACCTAGTTCAATCTCGTTACCGGCAAGTCTCTTTACTCATTCCGTAATACATCATCCCGCAGCTAACTCATTAGTTACAATGCTTGCAAGGCTTAAGTGATGTGCATTACCGAGAGGGCCCAGAGATACCTCTTCGACAATCAGAGTGACAAATCCTAATCTCGAAATACGCCAACCCAACAAGTACCTTCAGAGACACCTGCAGAGCACCTTTATAATCACCCAGTTACGTTGTGACGTTTGGTAGCACACAAAGTATTCCTCCGGTAAATGGGAGTTGCATAATCTCAAAGTCATAGGAACATGTATAAGTCATGAAGAAAGCAATAGCAACATACTAAACGATTGAGTGCTAAGCTAATGGAATGGGTCAAGTCAATCACATCATTCTCCTAATGATGTGATTCCGTTAATCAAATGACAACCCATGTCAATGGCTAGGAAACTTAACCATCTTTGATCAACGAGCTAGTCAAGTAGAGGCATACTAGTGACACTCTGTTTGTCTATGTATTCACACATGTATTATGTTTCCGGTTAATACAATTCTAGCATGAATAATAAACATTTATCATGATATAAGGAAATAAATAATAACTTTATTATTGCCTCTAGGGCATATTTCCTTCAGGGTGGGAGGGCGCCGAAGGCGCGTCCGATTGTGCCGCCCCGGGCCCGCACATCGGCGACCCGACTTGGCTCGGGTGCGGTTAGCGTGAAGTCGTAGGCGGCATTGCGCTCCAGCTAAGTGGAGTCCAGGCGACGCTGCATGGCGGCGAGCGTCTCGGTGATGTCCAGCAGGTGATGGCGGTCCTCATCGAGCCGAGTCCGGGCCTTGGCGATGTTGGATGTCAGGACCCCGACTCGATGTCACATCGATCTAGCCGGTAACACCTCATATCACTTTGCGGCCTCACGCACGGTATCCCCACGGGTGTCGCCTTACCTTTGCCCGGGACCGTTTGCGCCTTTTGGCTCACGTATATGATAGTGTCGCTAGCATCCATATGATAAGGAGCCCGGGCTGACATGACTAGTCGTAAACCCAAAGTGGCACTGACTTACAGGGACAGGCATCCATGACCCAGCTTCGAACGTGTCGGTCATCAGCAAGTGGGTCCGGGCTGTAGCACTAGGCTAGCAGGACTCCGGTAAACCGGGCTGTAGCGGGCTAACAGGACTCCGGTACTCAATGCGTGACATTTCCCCGAAGGGACAGACACAGGAACGAAAGGACACATGCCGGCCAGCCTAAGTGCTCCAGAGCAGTAGCAAGCTACCATGGCTCAGCGGTAACACTAGGAGACATTTCCCGGTAAGAGAGGCTACTAAAGATAAACAACTAGATAGTCAGATCCCACACATACCAAGCATTTCAATCATACACACAATATGCTCGATATGTGCAAATACAACGAAGCATCACAACATGACTCTACGACACAAGTACTTTATTTAAGGCTCAGGGAGCCATACATATCATACACAAAGGTACGGGTCTCACGACCCAGCATTCAAGTCATACAGTCATACAAACCAGCAGCGGAGGTAACTTGTCTGAGTACCGACAACTAGTAAAATAAAAGAGGCTTGGAAAGCCTAGCTATACTACGTGGTCCTTCACAAGCTCAGGATCTCCACCTAAGCCTCTAGTCCAGGTTTATCGCCTATCCAGGTTCCATCCGCAGGGAGTCCGGCCGAGGTTTCCCATACGGCCCCGAACGATGTGAACAGGGTTCCCGAGATACCTAACGGGTATTCGGTACACCGTGCCACGTACCTACCGCATCACAGCCCACCCCTACGGTCAGCACTATCCACGGCCTCCAGTAGGCTACAAACACCAGAAACTACTTGCAACTCCTGGACGGAGAACTAGGGTGAATAAGAAGCCGAGAGGGTCCATTGGTTTCGGGCCCAATGCATGGTAGTAGCTGATTCTTAAATCACACATACAGATCTCAGTGCTTAAGGTCGGCTTCAATGAAACAACCCACCATGTACTCCTACATGGCCTCTCATCGATACCTTTACCAAATCGTGTTCACCACACCACTCTCATTACCGACATAATCATTTCACTCTAGCCCATCACCCAGATGAACCAGACCTGACACGACTCTAAGCATAGCAGGCATAGCAAGGTAGGAACAACACATACATATGGCTCAATCAACTCCTACACATGCTAGTGGGTTTCATCTAGTTACTGTGGCAATGACAGGTCATGCAGAGGAAATGGGTTCAACTACCGTAGCACACAGCAGTTTGAAACGCGTTGTCTTAATGCAGTAAAAGAGAGCAGGAGCGAGAACATGGGATTGTATCGATATGATCAAATGGTTGGTTGCTTGCCTGATGGTTCGATGCACTGATACGGTTCTTCGTTAGGGTAATCACGATACTCCTCGGAGACAGAACCTGTCGCAAGGGACACCGATACACAACCATCACCAAACAATGTGCAACAATATTATGCATGCATGAAACATGGCAATATGAGTGTGTTGGGCTAATGCAACTAAAACCAGAAGGGTTTGAATCAATTTGAATCAAAGATTCAAATTTCAAACTCAAACATGGCCTTTTAAAGTGCTTTTCCTTGTTCTGCATTAAAAATCAGGTTAACTTGTTTAATCATGCATGAAAATAGTACAGATGGATAGATTGGATTTTTCTGATCATTTTTCATATATAATTTGTCTGATTTGGAGTTACAGAATAAAAGTTATGAATTTTTGAAGTTTAAATTATATTCTGGAATTTCCTATATTAGAATAATTCCAGAAAATCATTATTGCGTCAGCCTGACGTCAGTGTGACGTCAGCAGGTCAACGGAACACGTCAGGGTCAAACCTGACAGTGGGTCCCGCATGTCAGGGTGATTATTTTAATTAAAGTTTAATTAAAACTAAACCTGTTTAATTAACAGGGCTGGGCCCCACCTGTCATTGACTCAGGGGAGTCAACCAGGGCCCACCCGTGGTCAAACCCGGGTCGGCTGCACCGGCGTTTAGCCGCCGGCGAGCCCGATGCGGCGGCGGAAGTGGTTTTGGCCGTTTCGGCCACCAAATGGGTCGCGGAGACCACCGGAGTGGAGCTGGGGACGAGCCGCAGCTCTTGGTGGAGTCCGTTGGGGTCGGGGTGGCCGGAGTTGGCGCCGGCGACGACTTTGGCGGCCACCGGGGTTCGGCCGAAGATGAACTTGGTGCAAGAGGGGTCGGTGAGGCTCGGGGAGTGGCTAGCTAGGTGCTGCGGGACTCGGTGAGTAAGATGGACACCAGCTTGTGGCCGGAGGGTGGCCGGAAGCACGTCAGCGACGAGATCCACGGCGGTGCGGGCGTGTGATCCTCGTGCGGTGGCTACATGGCTCGGGAATGAGAGAGGGAGGGTCGGAGGAGTAGCTAGGCTCACAGCGCTCCCGTAGAGGCCACCGGCGGGGTCGGGGACGAGCTGAGGCGGCGACGGCGTTGAAGGGGATCTCCGGCGACGGCGAGCTCGGGCGAGGTCGGTGCGGTGGTCTCGGGCCGCACGAGCACACGAGGCTCGGCTAGCTCGATGAAGTGGACGGCGGCGGAGCTCCTGGACACGGTGGCACGGCGTGGGGTGGACGGAGGGCGTGGCTACGGCGAGGGGGTGGCGGCGATGGCGTCGGCCATGGCTGGGGCGTGCGAGGGGGAGGAGCTGGAGAGGAGAGGGGGTGTCTGGGGGGTTCGGGGGAGAGAGGGAGGCCGATTCACGGCGTTAGCCGGGCGAGGGAGGCGGCGAGGCGGCGAGCAGGTGCGTGGCACCCATGCGGTGCTCGCCGTCGAGCACCTGCCTGCCTGCCTGGCCGGCAAGCAGCTCGCTGGCGCGGTGCTGGGCTGGGCCGGCAGGTGGGCCGGGTGCTGGGCGCCAGGTAAGCCTTTTCTATTTTCTTTCTGTTTTCTGTTTTTTTAATACTTCTGCAACTTTGTTGAATTTAATAAAATACTTAGGCAACTTCAAAAATCACCAAACTACTCCTGGTCCATAGTTGGATTATTTCCAACATGAAACATTTTAGTTTGGAGTTATTTGAGCATTTAAATATTTTATATAATTTTAAATGCCCAAATTCAAATACTTATGATTTAAATCAAAAACCCTAGGATGGCCTAGGAAAATGTGCACCACTTTTGGCAGAGGTTCTGAACCAAGACAAAAATGATGGGCATTTTAGAAGGGCATTTCTGGTTCATTGAAAACGTTTTTAGTAAACCCTAATTGGTTTCAGAGGGGACTAGGGGTTCTGTCATCCCCATTTCAGGTTTCTGATGAAAGAGTAAACATGATGCAACACTCTAATGCATGGCTAACTAGGATGTGACAACTCACCCCCACTCAAAAGAATCTCGTCCCGAGATTTGGGTTCCTCCGGGAAGAAGGCGGGATACTCGAGTCGAAGACGATCCTCCCTTTCCCAAGTTGCTTCATCCTCAGAATGGTGCGACCATTGAACTTTGAGAAACTTGATATTATGACGTCGAGTGGTACGCTCGGCCTGATCGAGGATACGAATGGGGTACTCTCGATATGTAAGATTATCTTGGAGATCAAGCGTTTCGTAGTCCACTCCACGGATAGGATCCGAGAAGCAACGCCTGAGTTGAGAAACGTGGAAGACATCGTGGACTCTGGAGAGGTGCGGAGGTAGTTCCAATTGGTAGGCAACTTCTCCTCGTTTGGCGAGAATGCGAAAAGGTCCAATGTAACGAGGAGCCAATTTGCCTTTGATACCGAAACGATGGGTTCCCTTCAGAGGGGTAACCCGAAGGTAAGCCTTCTCGTCAACCTCGAAAGTCATAGCCTTATGTTTTCGGTCATATTGACTCTTTTGACGGGATTGGGCTGTTTTCAACTTTTCACGAACGATGCGAACTTGCTCTTCTGCTTCCTGAATCATATCCGGGCCAAAGAATTGTCTTTCCCCGGTCTCTGACCAGTTAAGGGGTGTTCGACACCGTCGTCCATAGAGAACTTCAAAAGGGGCTTTACCCAAGCTAGATTGATAGCTGTTGTTGTAAGCGAATTCGGCAAATGGAAGGCACTTCTCCCAATCCATTCCGAATGAGATAACAGAGGCTCGAAGCATGTCTTCTAGAATCTGGTTGACGCGTTCCACTTGACCACTCGACTGAGGGTGGAAAGCGGTGCTAAAGGAGAGACGGGTTCCCATAGCATTTTGGAAACTTTCCCAAAATCGAGAGGTGAAAATACTTCCTCGATCCGAGTTAATTTCCAAAGGAACACCATGGAGAGACACTATCCGGGAGATGTATAAGTCTGCCAGCTGACTAGCGGTTATACTCTCACGAACAGGTAGGAAATGGGCTACTTTGGAAAGACGATCGACAACGACGAAAATAGCATTATTCCCTCTCTTGGTCCTGGGAAAACCGGTAATGAAATCCATACCAATTTTATCCCATTTCCATTCAGGAATAGCTAAGGGTTGAAGGGTGCCAGCAGGCTATTGATGCTCTGCTTTTACACGACGACAGACATCGCAATTAGCAATATACTGAGCAATTTCTCTCTTCATCCTAGTCCACCAGAACCTCTGGCGTAGGTCCTGATACATCTTAGTACTACCGGGATGAATGGTGAGAGGAGATTCATGAGCTTCCTTAAGGATCAATCGCCTCAGGTTTCGCACTTTGGGAACCACTAGTCGATTCCCGAAGTATACGACCCCTTGATCATTAATGCAGAAACAATTCGCAATTCCTTTCTTGATGTTTCTCTTGATGCGGGAGATTCCCGGATCTACCTTCTGTGCTTTGATGATCTGATCCATAAGGGTAGGTTTTGCCACCAAGGTGGAAAGAAAACCTTGAGGGACAATGTGAAGGTTAAGCTTCCGAAATTCCTCATGGAGAAGCGGTTGACTTTGTTGTAACATTAGGTTGTTACAATAAGATTTACGACTTAGCGCATCAGCCATGACGTTGGCTTTCCCTGGGGTGTAGGTTATTCCTAAGTCGAAGTCTGTGATCAACTCAACCCAACGTCTTTGCCTGAGATTCAAATCCGGTTGGGTGAAAATGTACTTCAGACTTTGGTGATCAGTGAATATTTCGCAATGGTTACCGAGGAGGTAATGTCGCCAGGTCTTGAGTGCATAGACTACAGCTGCTAGCTCTAGATCATGAGTAGGATAATTCTCCTCATGTGGGTGCAATTGCCGTGAAGCGTAGGCAATTACGTGTCGATCTTGCATGAGAATGCAACCTAGTCCTTGTCGCGAGGCGTCGCAGTAGATAACAAAGTCCTTGGAGAAGTCTGGCGGTACCAGTACGGGAGCAAAAGTCAGGCGTCTTTTCAGTTCCTGAAAACTGTGCTCACATTGTGGAGTCCATTCGAACTTCTTATCTTTCTTGAGGAGTTCGGTTAGAGGTTTGGCAACTTTGGAGAAGTTCTCGACAAAGCGACGACAATAGCTCGCTAAGCCCAGAAAACTCCGAACTTGCTTGACCGATTCAGGTGGAGTCCAATTAAGGACAACTTGAACTCGCTCAGGGTTAACAGCAATACCTTTACCAGATATTACATGACCCAGATAGGTCACTTCTGACAACCAAAATTCACATTTGGAAAACTTGGCATAAAGGCGATGCTCTCGAAGTTTCTTCAACACTAGCCTTAGATGTTCGGCATGTTCTTCCTCGTTCTTGGAGTAGATGAGTATATCATCGAGATAAACTACGACGAATTTATCCAAATACTCCATGAAGATTGAGTTCATTAACCGAGAAAAGGTGGCTGGAGCGTTGGTTAATCCGAAGGACATGACGGTGTACTCGTATTGGCCATAACGAGTAACAAAGGCCGTTTTAGGGATGTCCCCGTTTCTGATTTTGATTTGATGGTAGCCCAACCTCAAATCCATCTTGGAGAAGACTGAGGATCCAGCGAGCTGATCATACAGGTCGTTGATCCTGGGGAGCGGATATTTGTTCTTGATTGTGACCAAATTGACAGGTCGATAATCTACAACCATCCGGTCCGTACCATCCTTCTTCTTGACGAAGAGGACGGGGCAAGCCCACGGAGATGAACTAGGTCGGATGAAACCCTTTTTCAAGGACTCATCGAGTTGTTTCTTAAGCTCGGCTAGTTCTAGTGGTGCCATCTTATAGGGTCTTCTAGCAATCGGAACGGTTCCTGGAATGAGGTCTATTACGAACTCAACATCCCTGTCAGGTGGAACACCTGGCAATTCCTCTGGGAAGACATCCGGGAAGTCACGGACTACCGGAACGTCCTCAAGGTCTGGCAAAGGGCTGGCGTTAAGAGAATATAACTGTCGCTTGGCTATTCGGGTCAAGACATTGACTATCTTCCCCGAAGGATGGGTGAGTTGAACAGTCCTAGAGAAGCAATCAATTTTGGCTTGATGAGCTGACATCCAGTCCATACCCAAAATGATATTAATATCTGAAGATTTAAGGGCTATCAAAGATGCGAGGAAAACTAGTCTGTCGACTTGGATTTCATTTCCATGGCTTACTCTAGAAGTTTGCCATTTGGATCCCGGAGTTTGAATTACCATAGAGGTTGGCATGTCACAGAATGCGATGTTATGCAAACGAGCATAATTTTCGGATATAAAAGAATGAGAGGCTCCTGTATCGAAAAGAACAGATGCCGGGTGGCAATTAACAAGAAGCGTACCAAGAACGACGTTGGGATCCTCTTGAGCTTCCTCGGCTGAGATACAGTTGACATGGCCACGTGTAGCGGTGGCCGGCTTGGCGTGGAACACTTTCCTGTCGGCTTGCCACGGCCAACAGCTTTAGCAGATTGGTTGGGGTTGGTCTGGGGACACTCACGCATATAGTGGCCAGATTCCCCACACTTGAAACAAGTCACGGAACTGGTACGTGGAGGAGCATTGTTGGTTGGACCCCCATAGGGCTTGGCTGGAGCAGACTGTTGAACAGGGCGAGGCGCCTGGAAAGATGGCCTCGGTGTGAACCTGGGTGGCAGGGCGGTGTTGGGCACCCACACGCGGCGCTTCTGAGGACCAGCACCGGATGAGGAACCCATGTCACGGCCATGCTTGCGTGTTGCGTCATAATCAGTCTGACCAGTTTCAGCACTGATGGCTTTGTTAACAAGTTTCTGAAAAGATGTGCACTCATGCAGACGGAGGTCGCGGCGAAGCTCAGGACTAAGTCCCTTACGGAACCTTGCTTGCTTCTTGGCATCAGTAGAAACTTCCTCAGTTGCATATCGTGCGAGGTTACCAAACTCCCTGCTGTAAGCATCCACAGAGAGTCGGCCTTGGGTGAAATTGCAAAATTCCTCACGTTTACGGTCCATGAGACCCTCCGGAATGTGATGTTCACGGAAAGCCTCACTGAATTCAGCCCAAGTAGTGACATGGCCCGCTGGGCGCATAGCTCCATAATTCTCCCACCATAGACTGGCGGGGCCTTCAAGATGATATGCAGCAAAGGTGACCTTGTCAGCCTCAGCTACTAGCGCGGAACGCAGTTTGTGAGAGATACTGCGAAGCCAGTCATCAGCGTCGAGAGGCTCGACGGAGTGGTGGAACGTGGGTGGATGTAATTTGATGAAATCACTGAGTGACACCACGTTAGTCCTCTGATGGTGTGCTGTGTTCTGTTCAATACGCTCCAACAAACGGTTGGTCTCCCGCTTGTTTCTCTCAGCTTCCATCATAACCTCGGCTAGGGAAGGAGGATGAGGCAGATTTGCATCCCTGACTTCACTGCCTTCGGCCTGCTCTTGAGGAGCAGGGTTAGTGCGCGTGTTGACCATCCTAGGTAAACAAGACAATGATTTAGTCAGGATGATAAAATTCCGACATAGGATACAAAATGTAAGGAATAACTCGAAATGCAAGATGATCATCCGTATGACATGGTAGATACAGAAACTGCTTCTTTATTCCATCATCATACACACCATACAGGGTTTAGTACAAGACCAAACAAAGTACTATTACGGTGAAAAGAGGATTACATCTCATCGGAGGCATCCCAAGCTCCTATACATTATTTTTCTACACCTCCGGAAAGAGTACAAACTAGGTCATATCCCACGAGTCACGCGGGACGATAGACGACACAGATAGTGCGAACTAGTGATACTACCACTAACTCAGACCGATCCGTAGTAGTCCTCGTAGAAGTCACCTCCATAGCCTGGAAGCTCAACATGATCATCCGGAAACAGACGATCTCGCGGAGCTTGTGGACCATAGGGACTAGGATGAGGTCTTGGACCAACAGACGGTGGCCTGCGGGGACCGCGAGGTGGGGTGATGCCTCCTACATCACGCCAACCCATCACGTCTGGCAGAGCAGATCTCACAGGATAGAGATCGCGCATATCCGAATATCCAGCTTGCACCGCCGGTGCGAACCGAGTCAATGTGGCCCAGTGGTCAGCACGGGTATTGAAGAGCTCTAACCTCAAGGCCCGATTTTCACGGTCCTTATCCTCGAGCATCTCAGCAGTGGTGCGAGTCCGTGAATCCTCCTGAGTGGGGTCAGCATAGATAGCCTGAAGATACCCTTGTGCTCCCGGAAGTGATCCTGGCATATACCGGAAATCAGAGTCCCGAAATAGTCCAGATCTGACTCGCATGATGGTCATCATAGAGTAGGCGGCGTCCTGCACAGCCATCTCAATAGTAACCCCGAGTCCATAGGAGCAGTGAAGGGGCTCGGTGGACCCAGGATAAGATGGAAATATCCTGACAGTGCAGAGATACTGGCTTTGATTAAAGTCTCGGAATTGCTCTTCGACCGTGTACTCAGGATACCAACGGTATCCAGCCTCAGTCATTACCCTGACCAACATGGCAGTATGGCCGGGTACATCTAGGCATCGAGTCAGGCGAACCACTTGATTGAGGTCGCGAGTGGCCATCTGAAAGCACAATCATAATGCAAAGGCATTAGAATTTCTAGCAAAATTTCGGCAGCATAACAGCTGTAAATGCTCAAGAAGGATTTTGAGACATTTGACAAAGGATTTCATACACACTCAACATCATCATATCAAAGTTCTGAAACCATCCTAACAACATAACGTGGTAGAAGAACTGAACTAGGCTTGTATCCATCAAACCTGTAAGGTACTACTGATTAGTAACACGTGAACCTGATAGAGAGAATAGATCCTAATTCCTTAACCCCCGGTGGAAGAATAGACTGACTCAGATCAGAATGTCATAAGATAAAGGAGTAAAAAGAGCCTTACGTTCCAACCCACAAACAATTCCCCTACATATAACTAAAGAATTTCTAGACTCAACATCGACCAGTTTGGCTTGGAGAACCTACAGGCAGTCCGGCTCTGATGCCAACGCTGTCAGGACCCCGACTCGATGTCACATCGATCTAGCCGGTAACACCTCATATCACTTTGCGGCCTCACGCACGGTATCCCCACGGGTGTCGCCTTACCTTTGCCCGGGACCGTTTGCGCCTTTTGGCTCACGTATATGATAGTGTCGCTAGCATCCATATGATAAGGAGCCCGGGCTGACATGACTAGTCGTAAACCCAAAGTGGCACAGACTTACAGGGACAGGCATCCATGACCCAGCTTCGAACGTGTCGGTCATCAGCAAGTGGGTCCGGGCTGTAGCACTGGGCTAGCAGGACTCCGGTAAACCGGGCTGTAGCGGGCTAACAGGACTCCGGTACTCAATGCGTGACATTTCCCCGAAGGGACAGACACAGGAACGAAGAAGGACACATGCCGGCCAGCCTAAGTGTTCCAGAGCAGTAGCAAGCTACCATGGCTCAGCGGTAACACTAGGAGACATTTCCCGGTAAGAGAGGCTACTAAAGATAAACAACTAGATAGTCAGATCCCACACATACCAAGCATTTCAATCATACACACAATATGCTCGATATGTGCAAATACAACGAAGCATCACAACATGACTCTACGACACAAGTACTTTATTTAAGGCTCAGGGAGCCATACATAACATACACAAAGGTACGGGTCTCACGACCCAGCATTCAAGTCATACAGTCATACAAACCAGCAGCGGAAGTAACTTGTCTGAGTACAGACAACTAGTAAAATAAAAGAGGCTTGGAAAGCCTAGCTATACTACGTGGTCCTTCACAAGCTCAGGATCACCACCTGGGCCTTTAGCCTACTCGTTGATGTCAACGTCTACGTAGAACCCATCAGAAGGGGTTGCAGCGTCTTCTGTAAAATGTAAATTATAGCAACATGAGTACAAAGGTACTCAGCAAGACTTACATCAGAACCTACATACATGCATATTATCAAGAAGGGTTGGTGGAGTTATTGCAGCAAGCCAGCTTTGACTCTTGGCTAGGCTAACCTACGAGACTCCAACTTGAAATGGTTTTGCGCACACGAGTCCACTACTCACCACTTCAATACACTACCGAGGATCCACCTCCGTCTTCCTACGGAAGAGCCATCCTCGGCACTCACACTTATCTTGAGGCTTTTAGTAGTTTCCATTTACTTGTCTATGAACTGTATAGGCAACCAAGTAGTCCTTTACCGCGGACGCGGCTATTCGAATAGATCATGATAACCCTGCAGGGGTGTACTTCTTCATACACGCTCTCACCACTTACCGTCGTTTACACGACATGTACTCGGCAACCTTCAAGCGGAAGCCCAACGTGGGTGTCGGCCACGACCTACCTAATCACCTAAGCCTCCAGTCCAGGTTTATCGCCTATCCAGGTTCCATCCGCAGGGAGTCCGGCCGAGGTTTCCCATACGGCCCCGAACGATGTGAACAGGGTTCCCGAGATACCTAACGGGTATTCGGTACACCGTGCCACGTACCTACCGCATCACAGCCCACCCCTACGGTCAGCGCTGTCCACGGCCTCCAGTAGGCTACAAACACCAGAAACTACTTGCAACTCCTGGACGGAGAACTAGGGTGAATAAGAAGCCGAGAGGGTCCATTGGTTTCGGGCCCAATGCATGGTAGTAGCTGATTCTTAAATCACACATACAGATCTCAGTGCTTAAGGTCGGCTTCAATGAAACAACCCACCATGTACTCCTACATGGCCTCTCATCGATACCTTTACCAAATCGTGTTCACCACACCACTCTCATTACCGACATAATCATTTCACTCTAGCCCATCACCCAGATGAACCAGACCTGACACGACTCTAAGCATAGCAGGCATAGCAAGGTAGGAACAACACATACATATGGCTCAATCAACTCCTACACATGCTAGTGGGTTTCATCTAGTTACTGTGGCAATGACAGGTCATGCAGAGGAAATGGGTTCAACTACCGTAGCACACAGCAGTTTGAAACGCGTTGTCTTAATGCAGTAAAAGAGAGCAGGAGCGAGAACATGGGATTGTATCGATATGATCAAATGGTTGGTTGCTTGCCTGATGGTTCGATGCACTGATACGGTTCTTCGTTAGGGTAATCACGGTACTCCTCGGAGGCAGAACCTGTCGCAAGGACACCGATACACAACCATCACCAAACAATGTGCAACAATATGATGCATGCATGAAACATGGCAATATGAGTGTGTTGGGCTAATGCAACTAAAACCAGAAGGGTTTGAACCAATTTGAATCAAAGATTCAAATTTCAAACTCAAACATGGCCTTTTAAAGTGCTTTTCCTTGTTCTGCATTAAACATCAAGTTAACTTGTTTAGTCATGCATGAAAATAGTACAGATGGATAGATTGGATTTTTCTGATCATTTTTCATATATAATTTGTCTGATTTGGAGTTACAGAATAAAAGTTATGAATTTTTGAAGTTTAAATTATATTCTGGAATTTCCTATATTAGAATAATTCCAGAAAATCATTATTGCGTCAGCCTGACGTCAGTGTGACGTCAGCAGGTCAACGGAACACGTCAGGGTCAAACCTGACAGTGGGTCCCGCATGTCAGGGTGATTATTTTAATTAAAGTTTAATTAAAACTAAACCTGTTTAATTAACAGGGCTGGGCCCCACCTGTCATTGACTCAGGGGAGTCAACCAGGGCCCACCCGTGGTCAAACCCGGTCGGCTGCACCGGCGTTTAGCCGCCGGCGAGCCCGACGCAGCGGCGGGAGTGGTTTTGGCCATTTCGGCCACCAAATGGGTCGCGGAGACCACCGGAGTGGAGCTGAGGACAAGCCGCAGCTCTTGGTGGAGTCCGTTGGGGTCGGGGTGGCCGGAGTTGGCGCCGGCGACGACTTTGGCGGCCACCGGGGTTCGGCCGAAGATGAACTTGGTGCTAGAGGGGTCGGTGAGGCTCGGGGAGTGGCTAGCTAGGTGCTGCGGGACTCGGTGAGTAAGATGGACACCAGCTTGTGGCCGGAGGGTGGCCGGAAGCACGTCGGCGACGAGATCCGCGGCGGTGCGGGCGTGTGATCCTCGTGCAGTGGCTACACGGCTCGGGAATGAGAGAGGGAGGGTCGGAGGAGTAGCTAGGCTCACAGCGCTCCCGTAGAGGCCACCGGCGGGGTCGGGGACGAGCTGAGGCGGCGACGGCGTTGAAGGGGATCTCCGGCGACGGCGAGCTCGGGCGAGGTCGGTGCGGTGGTCTCGGGCCGCACGAGCACACGGGGCTCGGCTAGCTCGATGAAGTGGACGGCGGCGGAGCTCCTGGACACGGTGGCACGGCGTGGGGTGGACGGAGGGCGTGGCTACGGCGAGGGGGTGGCGGCGATGGCGTCGGCCATGGCTGGGGCGTGCGAGGGGGAGGAGCTGGAGAGGAGAGGGGGTGTCTGGGGGGTTCGGGGGAGAGAGGGAGGCCGATTCACGGCGTTAGCCGGGCGAGGGAGGCGGCGAGGCGGCGAGCAGGTGCGTGGCACCCATGCGGTGCTCGCCGTCGAGCACCTGCCTGCCTGCCTGGCCGGCAAGCAGCTCGCTGGCGCGGTGCTGGGCTGGGCCGGCAGGTGGGCCGGGTGCTGGGCGCCAGGTAAGCCTTTTCTATTTTCTTTCTGTTTTCTGTTTTTTAATACTTCTGCAACTTTGTTGAATTTAATAAAATACTTAGGCAACTTCAAAAATCACCAAACTACTCCTGGTCCATAGTTGGATTATTTCCAACATGAAACATTTTAGTTTGGAGTTATTTGAGCATTTAAATATTTTATATAATTTTAAATGCCCAAATTCAAATACTTATGATTTAAATCAAAAACCCTAGGATGGCCTAGGAAAATGTGCACCACTTTTGGCAGAGGTTCTGAACCAAGACAAAAATGATGGGCATTTTAGAAGGGCATTTCAGGTTCATTGAAAAAGTTTTTAGTAAACCCTAATTGGTTTCAGAGGGGACTGGGGGTTCTGTCATCCCCATTTCAGGTTTCTGATGAAAGAGTAAACATGATGCAACACTCTAATGCATGGCTAACTAGGATGTGACATTGGAGGCGTCGATGTTGGTGTCGATGGGGACGCGGAGGCTCTACATTGTGGCGCGTAGTGGGTTGGGCGAGCCAGCCCGTTCCGCTGCGGCCTTGGCTGCGGTGGCCTTCCTTGCCGCGCAGGACGAGGAAGAGGCGCCGGTGTCGGTGACTGATACGTCTCCAACGTATCTACCTTTTCGAACAGTTTTGCCCTTGTTTTGGACTCTAACTTGCATGATTTGAATGGAACTAACCCGGACTGACGCTGTTTTCAGCAGAATTGCCATGGTGTTATTTTTGTGCAGAAATAAAAGTTCTTGGAATGACTTGAAAATCAGCGGAGATTATTTTTGGAATATATAAAAAATACTCATGAAAAGATCCACATCAAGGTCCCACACCCTATCCACGAGGGTGGGGCGTGCGCCTCCCCCCTGGGCGTGCCCCCCCTGCCTCGTGGGCCCCTGATGCTCCACCGACCTCAACTCCAACTCCATATATTCACTTTTTGGGAGAAAAAAATTCAGAGAGAAGTATTCATCATGTTTTATGATACGGAGCCGCCGCCAAGCCCTAAACTCTCTCGTGAGGGCTGATCTGGAGTCCGTTCGGGGCTCCGGAGAGGGGAATCCATCACCACCATCATCATCATCATCAACCTTCCTCCATCACCAATTTCATGATGCTCACCGCCATGTGTGAGTAATTCCATCGTAGGCTTGCTGGACGGTGATGGGTTGGATGGGATTTATCATGTAATCGAGTTAGTTTAGTTAGGGTTTGATCCCTAGTATCCACTATGTTCTGAGATTGATGTTGCTATGACATTGCTATGCTTAATGCTTGTCACTAGGGTCCCAATGCCATGATTTTAGATCTGAACCTATTATGTTTTCATGAATATATGTGAGTTCTTGATCTTATCTTGCAAGTCTATAGTCACCTATTATGTGTTATCATCCGTTAACCCCCAAGTGACAATAATCGGGATACTTACCGGTGATGACCGTAGTTTGAGGAGTTCATGTATTCACTATGTGTTAATGCTTTGGTCCGGTACTCTAAAAGGAGGCCTTAGTATCCCTTAGTTTCTGATAACCCACAAGTATAGGGGATCGCAATAGTTTTCAATAAGTAAGAGTGTCGAACCCAACAAGGAGCTAAAGGCAGAACAAATATTCCCTCAAGTTCTATCGACCACCGATACAACTCTACGCACGCTTGACGTTCGCTTTACCTAGAACAAGTATGAAACTAGAAGTACTTTGTAGGTGTTTTTGGATAGGTTTGCAAGAATATAAAGAGAGCATAAATAAAAAGTAGGGGCTGTTTAGATAAAGACACAACTAAATTAGTTTTAGTAGAGAGCTTTTTGTTATGAGAAAGTTATTTGTCCCTAGGCAAACGATAACTAGACCGGTAATCATTATTGCAATTTTATTTGAGGGAGAGGCATAAGCTAACATACTTTCTCTACTTGGATCATATGCACTTATGATTGGAACTCTAGCAAGCATCCGCAACTACTAAAGATCATTAAGGTAAAATCCAACCATAGCATTAAAGCATCAAGTCCTCTTTATCCCATACGCAACAACCCCCTTACTCGGGTTTGTGTTTCAGTCACTCACGCAACCCACTATAAGCGAATCATGAACGTATTGCAACACCCTACAGCGGGGATCCCTCACGCTTGCGCGACACGGAGAGCACCATAGGACAACACCAATAATAAAACATGCAACTCAAACCAATCTTGATCATCAAATAGCTCATAGGACAAAATAGATCTACTCAAACATCATAGGATAGCCATACATCATTGGGAAATAATATATAGCGTTGAGCACCATGTTTAAGTAGAGATTACAGGGGGTAAGAGAGAGGTTACACCGCTGCACAGATGGGGTAAGAGTTGGTGATGATGGCAGTGAAGTTGTTGGTGAAGATTGCGGTGATGATGATGGCCCCCGGTGGCACTCCGGTGCCACCGGAAGCGAAGGGGAGAGGGGGCCCCTTCGTCTTCTTCTTCCTTGACCTCCTCCCTAGATGGGAGAAGGGTTTCCCCTCTAGTCCTTGGCCTCCATGGCATGGGAGGGGCGAGAGCCCCTCCGAGATTGGATCTGTCTCTATGTCTCTCTCTGTTTCTGCGTTCTCAGATTCTACCCTTTCACCGTTTCTTATATTCCCGGAGACCCGTAACTCTGATTGGGCTGAAATTTTAACATGATCTCTATCCGGATATTAGCTTTCTTGCTGCGAAAGAAGGGCATCAACCGCCTTACGGGGTGACCATGAGGGTCAGGGGCACGCCCCCTACCTCGTGGGCCCCTCAAGCATCGTCTCGCATTGATTTCACTTCCCAAAAATCACATATATTCCAAAAAAAATCTCTGTCTGTTTTTATCCCATTTGGACTCCGTTTGATATGGATTTTCTATGAAACAAAAAACATGCAACAAAAAGGAACTGGCACTGGGCACTGGATCAATATGTTATTCCCAAAAATAGTATAAAAAGTTGCCAAAAGTATATGAAAGTTGTAGAATATTGGCATGGAACAATCAAAAATTATAGATACGATGGAGATGTATCAGCATCCCCAAGCTTAATTCCTGCTCGTCCTCGAGTAGGTAAATGATAAAAAAGATAATTTTTGATGTGGAATGCTACCTAGCATAATCTTGATCACATATCTAATCATGGCATGAATATTAAGATACGAGTGATTCAAAGCAGTAGTCTATCATTTGACACAAAAACAATAATACTTCAAGCCTACTAATAAAACAATCATGTCTTTTCAAAATAACATGGCCAAAGAAAGTTATCCCTACAAAATCATATAGTTTGGCTATGCTCCATCTTCTTCACACAAAATATTCACATCATGCACAACCCCGATGACAAGCCAAGCAATTGTTTCATACTTTTGACGTTCTCAAACCTTTTCAACGTTCACTCAATACATGAGCGTGAGCCATGGACATAGCACTATAGGTGGAATAGAATATGTTGGTGGAGGTTGTGTAGAAGAAGACAAAAAAGGAGGAAGTCTCACATTGACGCGGCTAATCAACGGGCTATGGAGATGCCCATCAATTGATGTCAATGTGAGGAGTAGGGATTGCCATGCAACGGATGCACTAGAGCTATAAATATATGAAAGCTCAAACTGAAACTAAGTGGGTGTGCATCCAACTTGCTTGCTCATGAAGACCTAGGGCATTTTAGGAAGCCCATCGATGGAATATACAAGCCAAGTTCTATAATGAAAATTCCCACTAGTATATGAAAGTGAGAACTCAAGAGACTCTCTATATGAAGAACATGGTGCTACTCTGAAGCACAAGTGTGGCAAAAGGACAATAACATTGCCCCTTCTCTCTTTTTCTCTCTTTTTCTCTCTTTTTTTCTTTTTTTTTCCTTTTTGGGCCTTCTCTTTTTTTGGCCTTTCTCCCTTTTTTATTTTTTTATTTTTTTCGTCCGGAGTCTCATCCCGACTTGTGGGGGAATCATAGTCTCCATCATCCTTTCCTCACTGGGGCAATGCTCTAATAATGATGATCATCACACTTCTATTTACTTACAACTCAATATTACAACTCAATATCTAGAACAAAGATATGACTCTATATGAATGTCTTTAGCGGTGTACCGGGATGTGCAACGATCTAGCGTAGCAATGGCATCAAAAACGGACAAGCCATGAAAACATCATGCTAGCTATCTTATGATCATGCAAAGCAATATGACAATGATGCTCAAGTCATGTATATGATGATGGAAGTTGCATGGCAATATATCTCGGAATGGCTATGGAAATGCCATGATAGGTAGGTATGGTGGCTGTTTTGAGGAAGACATAATGAGGTTTATGTGTGACAGAGCGTATCATATCACGGGGTTTGGATGCACCGGCGAAGTTTGCACCGATTCTCGAGGTGAGAAAGGGCAATGCACGGTACTGAAGAGGATAGCAATGATGGAAGGGTGAGAGTGCATATAATCCATGGACTCAACATTAGTCATAAAGAACTCACATACTTATTGGAAAAAATCTATTAGTCATCGAAACAAAGTACTACACGCATGCTCCTAGGGGGATAGATTGGTAGGAAAAGACCATCGCTCATCCCTGACCGCCACTCATAAGGAAGACAATCAATAAATACCTCATGCTCCAACTTCGTTACATAATGGTTCACCATACGCGCATGCTACGGGAATCAAAAACCTCAACACAAGTATTTCTACAATCCACAACTACCCACTAGCATGACTCTAATATCACCATCTTTATATCGCAAAACTATTGCAAGGAATCAAACACATCATATTGAGTGATCTACAAGTTTTATGTAGGATTTTATGATTAACCATGTGAATGACCAATTCCTGTCATCTCTCTAAATAGATATAAGTGAAGCAATAGAGTTCAATTCTTTATACAAAACATATGCCCATGCTCTAACAAATATAAGTGAAGCAAAAGAGCATTCTACAAATGGCGGTTTTCAATGTAAAGAGAAACAGGCAATCCAAACTTCAAATGATATAAGTGAAGTACATGAAGCATTCTATAAAGCCATACTCAAAAGATATAAGTGAATTGCATAGAGCATTCTATAAATCAACCAAGGACTATCTCATACCAGCATGGTGCATAAAATAAAAATGAAAACTAAATGCAAAAGATGCTCCAAGATTGCACATATTGCATGAACGAAACGAATCCGAAAACATACCGATACTTGTTGAAGAAAGAGGGGATGCCTTCCGGGGCATCCCCAAGCTTAGACGCTTGAGTCTCCTTGAATATTTACTTGGAGTGCCTCGGGCATCACCAAGCTTGAGCTCTTGCCTCTCTTCCTTCTTCTCACATCGAGACCTTCTCGATCATTGAACACTTCATCCACACAAAACTTCAACAGAAAACTCGGTAAGATCCGTTAGTATAATAAAGCAAATCACTACTCTAAGTACTGTTGCAAACCAATTCATTTTTTTTGCATTATAGCTACAGTAATATAACTTTTTCATGGCTGAATCCACTGATATTAATCGATAGTTTCATCAAAACAAGCAAACTATGCATCAAAAACAGAATCTGTCTAAAACAGAACAGTCTGTAACAATCTGAACATTCACCATACTTCTGATAGTTGAAAAATTCTAAAAAAATTAGGAAAAATAAAAAATTTGTATAGGAAGACAATGCAGAAAGAAACAGAACCGTTTGACGTTCCAACTAAAAATGTAAAATCGCGCACTACAGCCAAAGTTTCTGTCCAGCACCGTACAAACCATCAAGCAAATGTAAACATCCTAAAGGCAAACCTTGGCACGTTATTTTTATAATACAATGGAATTGTACAAGGGGATAATTATTTTTGTTGAAAAGTTTCTGTAATCAAGATTCACAAAGTTGCCGTGAGCATGAACAAAGTTCAAGGAGCTCTCCCACTTCAACAATGCTTGTCTTTCTCACTTTCACTTTCCTTTTTGAAAAAGTTTTGGGTTCCCCTCTTTATTTTTGTTGTTTTTAAACTATATAAAAGCACTCAACAGAAATAAATGACTCTCTAAAACTTCCGGGTTGTCTCCCTGGCAGCGCTTTCTTTAAAGCCATTAAGCTAGGCATATAGTTCTCAAGTAATGAATCCACCGGATCCCAAGGTATATCAATGCCAATTTTAATTAACAATGATTTGGCATTTAGTAGTGAGCACAAGGTAACATATATCATGTAAAAATGAAGTCTAACTCTCTTCCTATGCATCGACATGTCATAAAAGAACAATTCATGCACACATAGTAAAGGCCAATGCATAGTATAAACAGTTTCTTGGAATTTTATCATATTGGAAACATAGAGAGGTGGAGATATAGTTCCTCTCTCGTAATAATTGCATGTAGGAGAAGCAATCACATGCATATTATATTCATCAAAATCATCATGTGAAATGGTATAAGGTAACCCATCAATATAATCCTTAATAAGGGTAAACTTCTCCGATATAGTGTAGTTGGGAGAATTCAAAAAGATAATAGGACTATCATGCGTGGGTGCAATAGCAACAATTTCAGGTTTAACATAAGGAACTATAGCAAGTTCATATTCATAAGCATAATTCATATTGGCATCTTGGCCACAAGCATAGCAAGCATCGTCAAAAAGGGATATTTCAAAAGAATCAACGGGATCATAGCAATTATCATAGCATTCATCCTTCGGTAAGCATGAAGGGAAATTAAACAATGTATGAGTTGAAGAGTTACTCTCATTAGAAGGTGGGCACGGGTGATCAATCCGCTCTTCCTCCTTTTGTTCTTGGCTCTCCTCCTCATCTTTTTCACCCAATGAGCTCACAGTTTCATCAACTTCTTCTTCCATAGATTCCTGCAAAATATTAGTCTCTTCTTGGATAGAGGAGACTTTCTCAATAAGTGCATTAATATCGGAATTGTATTCATAATTCTCATAGCAATATTTAAGGATAGCTAAATTTTCAGGTCTATAAACCGAATCATCAAAATCTTCAAACTCTTTAAACATAGATTCAATTTCATAAGCACCCATAAAAGCAACAAATTCTTCTATTTGTTCCACATCATAGTAATCATATATACCATTAGCATAAGAAGCTAAGGTTTTATTATCATTAAATTCGCATAAAAAGGTAAGGTGTGGAGCCTTCATCCTAGAGCAACAAGTATAATCATATCTCAAGCATAGTTGCCTAGCATACCACTTCAATATATGAATTTGATCCCATAATAGTTTCCCTTTTTGTGTCAAGCGGTAATCCCTAAAGTATTCACGTTGATCCAACATTACTCCCTTACATAATTGAATGGGGTTTTCTCAGGATTATTAAAGTAGTACATAATATCTTTCACATAACCAGCATTAAGGGTTTTAGGAGGTTCCCCATCTACATGAGCATAAAGTACACCTAATTTTTTTGGTATTTCATGTTCCATATTCATAACTAAAGATAAAGAACAACTAAGAACAGCAAATAAAAATTACTTAGTGATAACGCAAACAAGCACACACGAGAATATTCACCCCACGCTATTGCTCCCCGGCAACGGCGCCAGAAAAAGGTCTTGAAAACCCACAAGTATAGGGGATCGCAACAGTTTTCGATAAGTAAGAGTGTCGAACCCAACAAGGAGCTAAAGGCAGAACAAATATTCCCTCAAGTTCTATCGACCACCGATACAACTCTACGCACGCTTGACGTTCGCTTTACCTAGAACAAGTATGAAACTAGAAGTACTTTGTAGGTGTTTTTGGATAGGTTTGCAAGAATATAAAGAGAGCGTAAATAAAAGGTAGGGGCTGTTTAGATAAAGACACAACTAAATTAGTTTTAGTAGAGAGCTTTTTGTTACGAGAAAGTTAATTGTCCCTAGGAAAACGATAACTAGACCGGTAATCATTATTGCAATTTTATATGAGGGAGAGGCATAAGCTAACATACTTTCTCTACTTGGATCATATGCACTTATGATTGGAACTCTATCAAGCATCCGCAACTACTAAAGATCATTAAGGTAAAACCCAACCATAGCATTAAAGCATCAAGTCCTCTTTATCCCATACGCAACAACCCCCTTACTCGGGTTTGTGTTTCAGTCACTCACACAACCCACTATAAGCGAATCATGAACGTATTGCAACACCCTACAGCAGGGATCCCGCACACTTGCGCGACACGGAGAGCACCATAGGACAACACCAATAATAAAACACGCAACTCAAAGCAATCTTGATCATCAAATAGCCCATAGGACAAAACGGATCTACTCAAACATCATAGGATAGCCACACATCATTGGGAAATAATATATAGCGTTGAGCACCATGTTTAAGGAGAGATTACAGCGGGTAAGAGAGAGGTTACACCGCTGCATAGAGGGGGTAAGAGTTGGTGATGATGGCGGTGAAGTTGTTGGTGAAGATTGCGGTGAAGATGATGGCCCCCGGTGGCACTCCGGTGCCACCGGAAGCGAAGGGGAGAGGGGGCCCCTTCGTCTTCTTCTTCCTTGACCTCCTCCCTAGATGGGAGAAGGGTTTCCCCTCTAGTCCTTGGCCTCCATGGCATGGGAGGGGCGAGAGCCCCTCCGAGATTGGATCTGTCTCTCTGTCTCTCTCTGTTTCCGCGTTCTCAGATTCTACCCTTTCACCGTTTCTTATATTCCTGGAGACCCGTAACTCCGATTGGGCTGAAATTTTAACTCAATCTCTATCCGGATATTAGCTTTCTTGCGGCGAAAGAAGGGCATCAACCGCCTTACGGGGTGACCACGAGGATCAGGGGCGCGCCCCCTTGCCTCATGGGCCCCTCGAGCATCGTCTCGCGTTGATTTCACTTCCCAAAAATCACATATATTCCAAAAAAATCTCTCCCCGTGTTTATCCTGTTTGGACTCCATTTGATATGGATTTTCTATGAAACAAAAACATGCAACAAATAGGAACTGGCACTGGGCACTGGATGAAGATGTTAGTCCCAAAAATAGTATAAAAAGTTGCCAAAAGTATATGAAAGTTGTAGAATATTGGCATGGAACAATCAAAAATTATAGATACGACGGGGACGTATCAGTTTCCAATAGGACCCCACTACCACGGGAGGGTAGGACAAAAGATGTCATGCAAGTTCTTTTCCATAAGCATGTATGACTATATTCAGAATACATGCCTACATTACATTGATGAACTAGAGCTAGTTCTGTGTCACCCTATGTTATAACTGTTGCATGATTGATAGCATCCGACATAATTCACCATCACCGATCCGTTGCCTACGAGCTTTTCATATATAGTTCTTTGCTTATTTACTTCTCCGTCGCTACTGTTACAATCACTATAAAATCAAAAATATTACTTTTGCCACCGTTACCGCTATTATCATACTACTTTGCTACTAAATACTTTGCTTCATATATTAAGTTTCCAGGTGTGGTTGAATTGACAACTCAGCTGCTAATACTTGAGAATATTCTTTGGCTCCCCTTGTGTTGAATCAATAAATTTGGGTCGAATACTCTACCCTCGAAAACTGTTGCGATCCCCTATACTTGTGGGTTATCAAGACTATTTTCTGGCGCCGTTGCCGGTGAGCATAGCTCTATTCTTTGAGTCACTTGGGATTTATATCTGCTGATCACTATGAAGAACTTGAAAGATCAAAGAACCAAGATTTTCCCTCAACTATGAGGGGAGGTAAGGAACTTCCATCTAGCTCCGCACTTGATTCACCTTTTGTTTTGACTAAACTTGCGACACCCACACATGCTACTGATTCTGGTAGGTCGCATGTTATTGATGATGCCACTTCTGCTTTGCATGGTATTTATGATGAAACTACTTCTATGCTTGATACTACTGTGCCACTAGGTGAATTTCTTGATGAACAACTTGCTAGGGTTAGAGAGAATGAAATTATTGAAACTGATAATAATGATGAAAGTGATGATGAAGATTCTCCCCCTAGATATGTGCCAGAGACTTCTTATCTTGCAATGATAGATCTGATCTTAATAAATTATTAGCTAAGCTTAAAGAAAAGTCTTTGAATGCTAGAATGAAATATACCCTACTTTTGCTACTTCACCTATCTTTATTACTGATAAGGATTATGATTTCTCTGTTGATCCTGAGTTAATTACTTTGGTTGAATCTGATCCTTTCTATGGCTATGAATCTGAAACTGTTGTGACACATCTTACTAAATTAAATGATATAGCCACCCTGTTTACTCATGATGAGAAAACTCGCTATTACCTTATCCTTAAGTTGTTTCCGTTCTCATTAAAGGGTGATGCTAAAACGTGGTTTAATTCTCTTGATCCTGGTTGTCTGCGTAGTCCCAAGGATATGATTTATTACTTCTCTGCTAAATATTTCCCCGCTCATAAGAAACAAGCCGCCTTAAGGGAAATATATAATTTTGTGCAAATTGAAGAAGAGAGTCTCCCACAAGCTTGGGGGAGGCTTCTCCGATTACTTAATGCTTTGCCTGATCATCCTCTCAAGAAAAATGAAATACTTGATATCTTTTATAATGGACTAACCGATGCTTCCAGAGACCACCTGTATAGTTGTGCTGGTTGTGTTTGGAGGGAAAGAACTGTTGATCAAGCTGAATTGCTATTGAATAATATGTTTACTAATGAAAATAATTGGACATTTCCTGAACCAACTCCTAAGCCAACTCCGAATAAAAGGGGTATTCTATTTCTCAGTCCTGAAGATATGCAAGAGGCAAAGAAATCTATGAAAGAAAAAGGTATTAAAGCTGAAGATGTTAAGAATTTACCACCTATTGAAGAAATACATGGTCTTGATAACCCGACATAGGTAGTAAAAGTAAATTCTCTCTATAGATTTGATAAATGCGAAATCCCATTTACTAAGTTCGCTAGCCAATGCTTGGATGAGTTTGATGACTTTATGGTTAAACAAGAAGACTTCAATGCTTATGTTGGTAGACAATTAAAATGCAATGCTGATATGCTTGAACACTTGAGTAATTATATGGCTAGTGTTAAAGGTGAACTTAAACTTATTAGTAAACATGCTTCTATGGTTACCACTCAAGTAGAACAAGTGCTTAAAGCTCAGAATGATTTGCTCAATGAATTAAATAATAAGAAGAATGATAATGCTATTAGAGTTATGACTAGAGGAGGTAAAATGACTCAGGAACCTTTGTATCCCGAGGGCCATCCTAAGAGAATTGAGCAAGATTTTAAGAGAACTAATGTTGATGCACCTAGTTCTTGTTCTAAGAAGAAGAACAAAAATGATAGGACTTTGCATGCTTCTAGTGAACCTGTTGTTGACACACCTGAGAATCCCAATGATATTTCTATCTCTAATGCTGAAACACAATCTGGTAATGAACATGAACCTAGTGATAATGTTAATGATGATGTTCATGTTGATGCTCAACCTAGCAATAACAATGATGTAGAGATTGAACCTTCTGTTGATCTTGATAACCCACAATCAAAGAATCAACATTATGATAAGGGAGACTTTGTTGCTAGGAAGGACGATAAAGAAAGAGAACCATGGGTTCAAAAACCCATGTCTTTTCCTCCTAAACCATCCAAGAAAAAGGATGATGAGGATTTTGAGCACTTTGCTGAAATGATTAGGCCTATCTTTTTGCGTATGCGTTTGACTGAGATGCTTAAAATGAACCCTTATGCTAAATACATGAAGGATATTGTTACTAATAAAAGAAAGATACCGGAGGCTGAAATTTCCACCATGCTTGCTAATTACACTTTTAAGGGTGGAATACCAAAGAAACTAGGAGATCCAGGAGTACCAACTATACCATGCTCCATTAAAAGACACCATGTTAAAACTGCTTTATGTGATCTTGGAGCCGGTGTTAGTGTTATGCCTCTCTCTTTATATCGTAGACTTGATTTGAATAAGTTGACACCTACTGAAATATCTTTGCAAATGGATGATAAATCAACTGCTATACCTATCGGTATTTGTGAGGATGTGCCTGTTGTGGTTGCAAACGTTACTATTTTAATGGACTTTGTTATTCTTGATATTCTCGAGGACGATAGTATGTAGATTATCCTTGGTAGACCCTTTTTGAATACTGCAGGGGTTGTTATTGATTGCAACAAAGGCAATGTCACTTTTCATGTTAATGGTAATGAGCATACGGTACACTTTCTGAGGAAACAACCTCAAGTCCACAGTATCAATTCTATTGGAAAAATTTCAATGATTACTATTAGAGGTTTTGAATTTCCTCTTCCTACTGTCAAGAAGAAATATGATATTCTTATTGTTGGGGACATACATATCCCTGTTGAGGTAACCTAGTGTTGTTCGAAATTTCTCCAATTTCATGCGATCCGGAAAGAGTTTGTTAACAAGACTTGATCAACCTTGTTAGTGGATTCCTTTTGATGAGCATGAGATGGGTGAATTTAGAAAACACAACTCTCTGTACCCTCCTTTTACTTTCTGTTATTTATATTAAATAAAACAAAAAATAGTATTTTCTGTCTGTTTTCTAAATTATCCATGCAATAAAAAATACCCCAAAAATAAAAGTTCTCCAAATGCCCTGAAAATGAAATATGATTTTTTCTAGAATATTTAAGAATTATTGGCACCGAGAACACACCAGTGGTACCCACCATGTGCCCACGAGGGTGGAGGGCGCGCCCGCTGCCTCATGGACCCCACGTGGGTCCCCTCCACTTATCCTTGCACCCACACACTTCGTCTTGCTCCAGAAAAAATCATCCACCAGCTCAAACCCGAGTTCTTGCTCATCTTGCTGCCATTTTCGATCTCCTTGCTCAAAGCTCCATTCACAAAACTGCTTTGGGGGATTGTTCTTCGGTATGTGACTCCTCTAATGGTCCAATTAGTTTTTGTTCTAGTGCTTTATTCATTGCAATTTTTTGCTGCTTAGGTGACCCTGTTCTTGAGTTTGCATGTCAAATTTATGTGGCCAAAAGTAGTTTTAATGCATGATATAGCCTCTAGGCACTTGTAGGAGTAGTTGTTATCAATCTTGTTGAGTTTGGTTCACTTTTATTTTGAGTTTCTAAAAATTTCAGAAATTTTTCAGAGGAAGAAATATGTTTAGGAAAATGTACCAAGGTGGTTCCTCAAGGAAGCAAGGACCAAGGCCCGCGATACGTGAGCCGGACCATGAACTACCAAGAGAAGCTCAAGTGCGGCCTTGTGAATGGCCGTCAGAAAATTTCATGGTCCAGGCAGGAATCAAGGAAGAATTTGACGCATATGTGCGTAACGCTGATCTGGAAAGCTTCAAGGCAAATAAGTGCCGGCAATACCTCTACTTAACTGATTCACTTGTGAGAAGGTTTAAATTTACATCCTCACGCAATTCTCACACTGTCCTATTTCATCTTTATGACAAATCTTATACTATGGACTTAGAAGATTTTAACACTGCTTGTAAACTCCCGTAGTGGGGTAGTGCTAGTGAGCCTCGCAAATCTGAATATAAAGACTTTCTTGCTAGTATAATTGTGGGGGAATCTAGGGAAATCACGCAAGCTACTATAGGGAGCATTCATTTTCCTGCCATACATTATTTTGCTCTCTTCATAGGTAGATGCATTGAAGGTAAGGACGAGGCATGTCACATGTGTGTTCCTGATCTTAGTGTTCTCAAGAGTGCTGTATTAGGAGATAGACAATATAACTTGGGGGCCATTTTTGCACGTAGGTTGCATAATAATAGTATTAATGGAGATTTCTTTGGTGGAATTTATGCAACCCGTTTAGCTGATTTTCTTGAGATACCCATACGTGGAGATGATATTGAGTTGCCTCCTGCTTATTTAGATTATAATGCTATGGTTCGTCATCAGTTTGTTGAGAGGAACAATCAGTCCCTCCAGTACAGACTAATCTTTGACAAACGACGCACCTATCATGTCGCTCTCCCTGCTCCTACTTTCTTTGACTTTCAGGCAAAAGGGAGATATGTTATAACCAGGGAGGAGGCGGACGAGTACGAGAGGACGACAGAGGCAGCCCGCCTACAAGCTGCAGCCCTTCAGGAAGTAGCTGATGCATCTTAGTACGACCCTAGCTTCAACTTCGGATATCCACCAGGCCATCCATGGGCATAGACCAACTTAGGCCAAAAGCCTAAGCTTGGGGGACTATGTATTTCTCACCGACATTACATTTATGTTCGCACACTCATGCCAGTTGTCGGTGCTCATAATTTTTCATTGTATCATCCATGCTAGTTTAATTTCTTTTTAAGATTTCTTCTTGTGTGTTTTAAAAATCTTAAGAAAAAACCAAAAAAAATTAGTTGTAGCTTTTAGCTAGTTTACTTTCCATGCTTGTAGTAGTAATTAAAAAGAAAACCCAAAAATATTTCTCGTTCTTCTTTTGCTTGTTGGGAGCTTTCCCGTGTAAATAGTTTTGTTTCTTTTATTTTTCTTTGGGGGTCAAGAGGAGAAGACCATGATGAAAATGTTGAGTGGCTCTCATATGCATTATTGTTGATCTAACAGAGAGCCCATATTACCTTGTCTTCTCTCTTGAATTGAATGCTTGCAGATTCCTGCTTAGTCCAATGCATGTTCAGTATTATTATTATCCACATTATTCGGTCGTGCAAGTGAAAGGCAATAATGACGATATATGATGAACTGATTGAGATGAGAAAAGCTGGTATGAACTCGACCTCTCTTGTTTTTGTAAATATGATTAGTCCATCGTTCCTGATTTAGACTATTATGAATGAACCATGTTTGCAATGACAATTAGAGATTATAGTTGCTCATGCCATGCTTAATTTGCTAGGAGTTTATAATGGTTTACCTTGCATGCCAACATGCTATAAAAATGGTTGTGATGTGGTATGATAGGGTGGTATCCTCCTTTGAACGATTCGAGTGGCTTGACTTGGCACATGTTCACGCATGTAGTTGAAACAAAATCAACATAGCCTCCATGATATTTATGTTCATGGTGAATTATATCCTACTCATGCTTGCATTCAGTGTCGATTAATTTTAATGCATGTTCATGACTGTTGTCGCTCTCTAGCTGGTCGCTTCCCAGTCTCTTTCTATCCTTCACTTGTACTAAGCGGGAATACTGCTTGTGCATCCAACTCCATAAACCCCAAAAGTTATTCCATATGAGTCCACCATACCTTCCTATCTACGATATCTACCTACCGTTCCAAGTAAATTTGTATGTGCCAAACTCTAAACCTTCAAATAAACATTCTATTTTGTATGCTCGAATAGCTCATGTATCAACTAGGGCTGTCTGTATCTTCCATGCTAGGCGGGTTATTCTCAAGAGGAGTGGACTCCGCTCCTCACTCACGAGAAAATGGCTGGTCACCGGGATGCCCAGTCCCATGCTCAAATCAAATCAAAATAATTGCAAGCAAAACTCCCCCAGGATTGTTGTTAGTTGGAGGCACCCGTTGTTTCGGGCAAGCCATGGATTGATGCTTGTTGGTGGTGGGGGAGTATAAACTTTACCATTCTGCTTGGGAACCGCCTATAATGTGTGTAGCATGGAAGATATCGAGATCTCTAGGTTGTTATGTTGACAATGAAAGTATACCACTCAAAATATTATTCATCTCTATTTCAAAATCGAGCTTTGGCACCTCTACAAATCTCTGCTTCCCTCCGCAAAGGGCCTATCCATTTATTTTTATGTTGAGTCATCATCCTCCTATTAAAAAGCACCAGTTGGAGAGCACCGGTGTAATTTGCATGTATTATTGTTAGTTTACATTGAGTATGACTTGACTGGATCTCTTTTACCATGAATTACAATGTCTAGTTAGTCCTTGATCTTTAAAGGTGCTCTGCATTTATGTTTTGCGGTCTCAGAAAGGGCTAGCGAGATACCATCTTGTTATATCATATTATGATTGTTTTGAGAAAGTGTTGTCATCCGAGATTTAATATTATTGCTCGCTAGTTGATTATGTCATTGATATGAGTAAACATGAGACCCAAATGTTATTGTGAACATGGTTAGTTCATAATCTTTTCTGAAAACTTGAATGCTAGCTTCACATATTTACAACAACAAGAGCAAACAAAGTTTGTAAAAGCTTTTCTTTATCACTTTCAGTTTATCAACTGAATTTCTTGAGGACAAGCAAAGGTTTAAGCTTGGGGGAGTTGATACGTCTCCAATGTATCTACTTTTCCAAACACTTTTGCCGTTGTTTTGGACTCTAATTTACATGATTTGAATGGAACTAACTCGGACTGACGCTGTTTTCAGCAGAATTGCCATGGTGTTATTTTTGTGCAAAAATAAAAGTTCTCGGAATGACCTGAAAATTAACAGAGATTATTTTTGGAATATATAAAAAATACTGGCAAAAAGATCCACGTCAGGGGGCCCATACCCTGTCCATGAGGGTGGGGGCACGCCTACCTCCTGGGCGCGCCCCCTTCCTCGTGGGCCCCCTGACGCTCCACCGACCTCAACTCCAACTCCATATATTCACTTTGGGGAGAAAAAAAATTAGAGAGAAGGATTCATCGCATTTTACGATACGGAGCCCCCGCCAAGCCCTAAACTCTCTCGGGAGGGCTGGTCTGGAGTCCGTTCGGGGCTCTGGAGAGGGGAATCCGTCTCCATCATCATCATCAACCTTCCTCCATCACCAATTTCATGATGCTCACCGCCGTGCGTGAGTAATTCCATCGTAGTTTTTTTTGACTATAAACAGTAGGGTAAAACCCCACTGCAACTTTTATTAATTAAAAGAGAGAAAGAGAACAATGTCTTAAGGGCTTGAGGTAAGCCTAGAAAAGAGAAAGACAGAAAGAAAGGAAGGAAAGAAGAGAGAAAAAGAACTAAAGAACAAGAAAAGAGAGAGAGAAACTACCAAAAAAAACTAGACTACCCCTATAATTACAAGATGGACTCTAACCAAGCTGAAAATTTTGGCAGTAACTTATTCTTCATCCTGAATTTCAATAACTTGAGCTCTTCCAAATAGATGTGTTTCCAACCCTGAAAGGAGGGACTAATGTGTTCAAAGATCTTGTTGTTTCTAGATATCCAAATAGCCCAAGAACTCAGTATAATAATCTCCATGAAGAAAGGGACCTGCAGTTTGTCTTTAAGGTCTTGAAATGCTCCCAAAACTGACAAGTTGTTTGTTCTGGTTGGGCAAATGTAATGCCAACATTGGGCAGCAAAAGGGCAACTCCAAAAAAGATGATTTAAAGTCTCCTCCTGATGACAATTTCTGACAGCACAATTATAATCATCCAGCTCAAAGTTCTTTCTTCTTAGCAGATTCCTAGTATTAACTCTGTCATGCAGCAGTTGCCAGAAGAAAAATTTGTATTTAGGTTGACATGAGCTCTTCCATATCCAACTGAAATGAGGTGGAGTTGTCTTATATCCAATTAACACCTTATAAGCTTTGGTTGAGGAGTAAAATTCATTGCCCCATATGTAGCTCCATGTGTCCCTCAACTTCAAATGTTCTGAGTTTCTCAAAGAGATGCAAATATTTTCCATTTCAAGGAATTCCTCATATGCTTGGGTGGTCAATGGTAGGTGAAATAAAAATTCCATCATAGGCTTGCTAGACGGTGATGGGTTGGATGAGATTTATCATGTAATCGATTTAGTTTTGTTAGGGTTTGATCACTAGTATCCATTATGTTCTGAGATTGATGTTGCTATGACTTTGCTTTGCTTAATGCTTATCACTAGGGCCTGAGTGCCATGATTTCAGATCTGAACCTATTATGTTTTCATGAATATATGTGAGTTCTTGATCTTATCTTGCAAGTCTATAGTCACCTATTATGTGTTATGATCCGTTAACCCCGAAGTGAAAATAATCGGGATACTTACCGGTGATGACCGTAGTTTGAGGAGTTCATGTATTCACTATGTGTTAATGCTTTGGTCCGGTAGTCTATTAAAAGAAGGCCTCAATATCCCTTAGTTTCCAATAGGACCCCGCTGCCACGGGAGGGTAGGACAAAAGATGTCATGCAAGTTCTTTTCCATAAGCACGTATGACTATATTCGGAATACATGCCTACATTACATTGATGAACTGGAGCTAGTTCTATGTCACCCTATGTTATAATTGTTGCATGATTGATCACATCTGACATGATTCTCCATCACCGATCCATTGCCTACGAGCTTTTCATATATAGTTCTTTGCTTATTTACTTTTCCGTTGCTATTGTTACAATCACTATAAAACCCAAAATATTACTTTTGCCACTGTTACCGCTATTATCATACTATTTTGCTACTAAATACTTTGCTGTAGATATTAAGTTTTCAGGTGTGGTTGAATTGACAACTCAGCTGCTAATACTTGAGAATATTCTTTGGCTCCCCTTGTGTCGAATCAATAAATTTGGGTTGAATACTCTACCCTCGAAAACTGTTGCGATCCCCTATACTTGTGTGTTATCCAACTGAAATGAGGTGGAGCATTGCCGTCGAGGGAAAGGGGGAGCCAGAAAAGTTAAGTACCTCGCTGGAGTACTCGTCGGCCGCAGGAGCGTCGAAGACGCGCAGTGTGGCGAAGGAGGCGGCGAGTGCGTCGATGATGTCGTCCACCAGCGTGACGGGCTCGTCGGAGCCGGAGAGGAGCCCTGTCTGAAGCATGCTCCCGGCCAGGACCTCGAGCTGCCCCACGGTGGGTGCCAACTATCATGGTGGGTGCACGACAGATGCCAAGGGATGGCTAAAGATAGGTGGAGGCTCAAGGGCACTTGTGGGATCCAGAGGCGAGGTCGGCATGAGTGAGTGCGGGACGCAAGACATACCCAGGTTCGGGGCTCTCCAGAGAGATAATACCCCTAGTCTTGCTGAGTGTGATTGATATGTATCAGTATAGAGTTGCTCCTTGAGCTGTATTAGGGAAGAAGGAAGGCAGGCCAAGGCTTAGGCTGCTCCCTCTTCGTGAATGTGTGTTCTACTGATCGGATCTCTTCACCTCCCCCGTGCATGGAGGCTTCCTGGGGGGTTTATAGATCAAACCCCCAGGGGTACAATGGTAATGTTACAAGGCCGTGCGGCCGGGTTGTCATTGTCTGGGAAGCTGGAGCTGGGACCCGCCGGGGGTCCAGGCTCACCGGGTTCTCCGGGCGCGGGGCTCGCTTGGTACGGGGGCACTGTTGGCCGTCTTGCCGATCATCAGGGAGTGGCCGGGTTGAGTCGGCTACAGTGGCGCTCCGTCAGGTTGCCGCTTGCTGGCGTCATTGGTGGCGATGGTTGCACTGTTGCCACGCTAGCCCTGGTCAGCAGGTAGGTGGGGCACTGTTGCCACGCCCCGGCTGACCAGAGGCATGGGCGGGGCACTGTTGCCTCGATCATCGGTAGGTGGAGACTCATCCCATCGTACGACTAGGATGAGACAGGAGTTGACCCGTGGATGGGTTGAGGAAAGCGCCAAGGGTGGAGCTGGCTTGTTGGAGAAGTCTTGACGTGCCGGGCTCGGCTGTCTTGAGCTGGTGGTCGGGGCCGAATCGAGGAGTCCAGCCGGGTTGCGGAGTTTGGCCGGGTCGAGGGGCTTGGCCGGGTCGACCAACCTGGCCAAGCGTGAGCCGGCTCGAGGGGCTTGCTGGTCCTGTTGTTTTTGAAAAGGATCCGGGTTCCATTGCCTGCTTGGGGTTAATCCCCCTGACATCGAGTCACACACAAATAGGAGGAAGATCGAGGAAGGAACTACACTTTTCTTTACGGGGCCTAATAGGAAGGGACAAGCCAACACTGCTCACGGGCCTAATAAATCCAGACAAAGGGAGCGTCATATTAGAATTTCTATTATAGCTCTTTTAGTTTGACAGTATTTGGATTGTCGACTAGTTTGCACTTATTGTGACAGTCAATTTTCGGCTTTCTTCACCAAGGCACTTGACCATTCGAGCTGGAAGTGCAATAACGATGGTGCTCCCTTTACGCTCCTAGTCGAACATAGCGAAATGTAGGAGGTAAACTGATACATCTCCGTCGTATCTACTTTTCCAAACACTTTTGCCCTTGTTTTGGACTCTAACTTGTATGATTTGAATGGAACTAACCTGGACTGACGCTGTTTTCAGCAGAATTGCCATGATGTTGTTTTATGTGCAGAAAACAAAGGTTCTCGGAATGACCTGAAACTCCACGGAATATCTTACAATAAATAATAAAAAATCCTTGCCAAAGATGAAGACCAGGGGGCCCACACCCTTCTCACGAGGGTGGGGGGCGCCCCCCTAGGGCGTACCCCTACCTCGTGGCCCCCCTGGAGACCCCCTGTCGGTGTCAAAATCGGCGGATCTCGGGTAGGGGGTCCCGAACTGTGCGTCTAGGCCGGATGGTAACAGGAGGCAAGGGACACAAAGTTTTACCCAGGTTCGGGCCCTCTTGATGGAGGTAAAACCCTACGTCCTGCTTGATTAATATTGATGATATGGGTAGTACAAGAGTAGATCTACCACGAGATCGGAGAGGCTAAACCCTAGAAGCTAGCCTATGGTATGATTGTTGTTCTGTATGTTTTCCTATGGACTAAAACCCTCCGGTTTATATAGACACCGGATAGGGTTAGGGTTATACAAAGTCGGTTACAATGGTAGGAGATCTATATATCCGTATCGCCAAGCTTGCCTTCCACGCCAAGGAAAGTCCCTTCCGGACACGGGACGAAGTCTTCAATCTTGCATCTTCATAATCCAGCAGTCCGGCTGAAGGTATAGTCCAGCCATCCGGACACCCCCTAATCCAGGACTCCCTCAGTAGCCCCTGAACCAGGCTTCAATGACGATGAGTCCGGCGCGCAGATTGTCTTCGGCATTGCAAGGCGGGTTCCTCCTCCAAGTACTTCATAGAAGATTTTTGAACACAAAGATAGTGTCCGGCTCTGCAAAATAAGTTTCCACATATTGCCATAGAGAGAATAATATTTACACAAATCTAATCTGCTGACGTATTCCGTAGTGCGACGCACCGCAGCCAAGCCTTTATTCGAATCATTTTATTATCCCACCTCAACGTGTCACGCGAGGCGGTTTCCTTGGCACGTCTTGTTAAAGCAGAGATCGTGTCCCCTTATTCCGGGATTCTCATCAATACGGGCGTGGGTAACCCAACCGCGCCATTGATTACGGCGCTTGGAGATAAGCGAGTTTTACCAGGCTGGTGGGGACACGTAGTTGCGTCCACCCATATAAGGGGATAAGGATCCACCTTTTCACCTATGCCTTCTTCCTCCTTTGCCTATCCATTTTTGCGCACTCGAGCTCCAGCGCCCAAATCCGCACTCCCCACCTCAACCTTCTCCAGCCATGTCCGGAGCGGGAGGCAAGTGGATGGTCTCCTCCGTCACGGAGGGACACATCAAAAAACTGAGGAAGGCCGGATACTTGTCTAACGACATTGCGCACCGGCTTCCCGAAGAGGGGCAGCTCCTCCCCACACCAAGGCCCCATGAGAGGGTAGTGTTCCTTCCCCACTTGCTCCGCTGTCACATCCCTGGCTTTGCTATGCACTTGGGCTAGCTTGGTTGCTGCATCATGTCTAAATTTCTTTTAAACTTGAAATGGGGATGACAAACCCTAGCACTAAATAAAATGCAATTAGGATCAAAATAAAAATATTTTCAATGAACCCAGAATGCCCTTTAGAAAAGTTCATTATTTTTGTTAAAGGTGAAAACCCCTGCCAACAATGATGCACATATTTGTAGGCCATTCTGGATTTTTGAATTAAATCCTATTGTATTTGACTTTGGGCATTTAAATACTATAAATAATTTAAATGTTCAAATAAATGTTGGAAATTGTTAAGGGTCACTGAAATAATTCAGAAAGCACCCATAATTGTTTCCAGGATTTTATGAAATGGTTTGGTATTATTACTAAATCAAAACAAATAGCAAAAACTAGAAAACAGAAAGAAATAGAAAAACAAGAGAGAGTTAGTACCTGGCTTACCTGGCGCTCACCTGGCGGCCCAAGTGGCCGGCCCAGCCCACCAGGCCTCCTCCTGTCGTCTTCCTCTCCTCGCCCCAAAGCAGCTCGGTGGCGAGCGCCGACGCTGCCCCGGCCACCTCCTGCTTCCCCGGCCACCTCCTGCTTCCCCGGCCCCTCCTAGACGACGCCACGGAGCGCCACGCAGCCCCTGGCTCTCTCTCACTCTCCCCCGACCCTTTCCCCCTTCTCTGCTCTTTTCCCCTCTCGCGCCCGAACGCCTCCGTCGCCGCCGCACACCGCCACCGCGCTCACCGGCCGTCCCTCGAGCAACCGTCGTGCTCGTCGGCTCCGCCTCGTCGTCCGCGTCATCCCAGATGAGCCACGCATCCTCAGGCGCCCTGCAACGTCGCCGCCATCGTCGTCTTCTACCTTCGGCCGCCCGGATCTCCGGCGACCCTGTGCTGCCTCCGACGCTCCCCCGGCCTCGTCTCCGCCTCGAATGGATCCGCTGTGAGCCCCTGCTGCTTCTCCTGTGCTCGCCCCCTCCGTTCTCGCCCCCTAGCCCCATCTCCCACCGCGGCCGAGAGCTTCTCGCCGCCGGCCATGGCGTGGCCGTGGCTACAGCCACCGCAGCTCGTTCCCGAGCCCACCGTCGTGCTCACCACAGTCCCAGGAGCACATAGCACTCACCAACGCCTCCCCTGGCGCCCTGCATCGCCTAACCCGCCGTTGGCCGAACTCCGGCCGCCGCCGCGAGCTCGTTTCCGGCGAGCTCGGTCCACCCCGGCTGCTGCCACTAGTCGTGTTAGATGCGCGCGAGCCTGGGCATCTCGTAGAGCCCCTCCGCCGCTCTTTTGGTCATCGGAGGGCGAATCCCGACGCTCTCCGCCGTCCCTGGCCTTGCCGGCGACGAGCCTCGGGTCAACTCCGGCGAGTTTGACCCGGGTTTGACCCCAGTTTGACTCCCCCTGACTCAATGACAGGTGGGGCCCAGCCCTGTTAGTTAATTAGGATTAGTACTAATTGAATTAGTTAAACTAATTACACTGACACGCGGGACCCACGTGTCAGGTTTGACCCGGACCGTGCCTCGTTGACTTGCTGACGTCATGATGATGTCAGGCTGACGCAGTAAACCCTTTTCTGGATTTTAAATAAATCTAAACGATTTATTTATTTCAGAAAATAGCTAAAACTTCTAAAAATCATAGTAATTCAACCGTGACTCCAAATCAAACAAATTATATATGAAAAATTATCAGAAAAATTCAAGGAATCCATCTGTTCCATTTTCATGTATGTTTGAACAATGTTTGTCCTCTGTTTTGGACAAAACAAATAAATGGCATTTAAACTCTCACATATCGAGTTTGAATTTGAACCTAGTGCTCAAACCAACCCCATTTAACCTGTTGCTAGATGCATTAACCCAAAACACATTCATATTGCCATGTCATAGCATGCATCATATTGTGCATTGCATTGATCGTGTTTCTTCTGTGTTTGCCGGTGTTGTTCCCCCTCGGTAGACGTTGTACCGATGATGTGATCGTTGACACTGATGAAGACTGAATGTTATCTTCAGAAGTGCTAGGCAAGCAAAACCCCCCTTGTTCATTCCGATACAATCCTACTCTCTCGCCCTTCTCTCTTTTACTGCATTAGGACAACAACGAGTCATTTGTTACTTGCTGCGGTAGCTGAACCCCTTTATCCTCTGCATGACCTGTCATTGCCACAGTAAATAGATGAAACCCACTAGTATGAGTAGGAGTTTCTTAAGCCCTGTTGTGCCTACTCATTCATGTTTGTTTGTCATGCCTGCTACTGCTTAGATTTGAGTCAGGTCTGATTCACCGGGGATGAATCAGAGGTGTGTGAACATGTCCTACTGTGTGTGAGCTAAGTGGTGAACACGATTTGGTAAAGGTATCGGTGAGAGGCCATGTAGGAGTACATGGTGGGTTGTATCATTGAAGCCGTCCTTAGGAACTGAGTTCTGTGTTTGTGATCCATGATTCAGCTAGTACCATGCATTGGGCCCGAAACCAATGGACCCTCTCGGCTTCTTATTCACCCTAGTTCTCTGTCCAGGAGTTGCAAGTAGTTTTTGGTGTTTGTAGCCTACTGGAGGCCGTGGACAGCGCTGACCGTAGGGGTGGGCTGTGATGCGGTAGGTACGTGGCACGGTGTACCAGATACCCGTTAGGTATCTCGGGAACCCTGCACACATCGTTTGGGGCTGTGAGTGAAACTCCGGCCGGATCTCCTCATGGATGGAACCCGAATAGGCGATAAACCTGGACTAGAGACTTGAGTGTTTAGGTAGGTCGTGGTCTACACCCACGTCGGCTTTCGCTTGAAGTCTGCCGAGCACATGTCGTGTGCAGACGCTAAGTGGTGGAAACATGTGTGAAGAAGTACACCCCTGCAGGGTTAACATCATCTATTCGAATAGCCGTGTCCGCGGAAAAGGACTTCTGGGTTGCCTATACAGTTCATAGACAAGTGAAAGTGGATACTCTAAAATACGCAAGATAAGCGTGAGTGCTATGGATGGCGTTCTCGTAGGGAGACGGGAGCGGATCCATAGTGGTGTATTGATATGGTGAATATGTGGACTCGTGTGCGCCACCTCAAAAGAGTTACTTGCAGTCGTAGTTTAGGATAGCCACCGAGTCAAAGCTGGCTTGCTGCAGTTAAACCCCACCATCCCCTTTGTTGATAATGATGCATATGTAGATAGTTCTGATGTAAGTCTTGCTGGGTACATTTGTACTCACGTTTGCCTATTTTATGTTTTTGCAGAGAGACTTCGGTCTCGCTAGTAGTTCCACGTGGACTTCGACGTTTAGCTTGTTACCTCAGCTACGATCTTGTGCCCTCGGCAGGATCTGGTAGATAGTCAGGCTTCTCAACCTTTTTCATTTATAGATGTCTGTACTCAGACATGTTAGCTTCCGCTTGTGCTTTGATTTGTATGCTCTGAATGTTGGGTCATGAGACCCATGTTTGTAATATCTCGCTCCTCGGAGCCTATTGAATAAATACTTGAGTTATAGAGTCATGTTGTGATGCCATGTTTTATTTGCACATATCGAGCATATTGTGTGTATGTTATTGAAATGCTTGGTATGTGTGGGATCTGACTATCTAGTTGTTTATTCCTAGTAGCCTCTCTTACCGGGAAATGTCTCCTAGTGTTTCCACTGAGCCATGGTAGCTTGCTACTGCTCCGGAACACTTAGGCTGGCCGGCATGTGTCCTTCTTCGTTCCTGTGTCTGTCCCTTCGGGGAAATGTCACGCGATAAATACCAGAGTCCTGTTAGCCCGCTACAGCCCGGTTCACCGGAGTCCTGCTAGCCCAGTGCTACAGCCTGGATTCACTCGCTGATGACCGACACGTTCGATGCTGGGTCATGGATGCCTGTCCCTGTAAGTTTGTGCCACTTTGGGTTTACGACTAGCCATGTCAGCCCGGGCTCCTTATCATATGGATGCTAGCGACACTATCATATACGTGTGCCAAAAGGCGCAAACGGTCCCGGGCAAAGGTAAGGCGACACCCGTGGGAATACCGTGCGTGAGGCCGCAAAGTGATATGAGGTGTTACATGCTAGATCGATGTGGCATTGAGTCGGGGTCCTGACAGCGTTGGTATCAGAGCTTGACTGCCTGTAGGATTACCAAGCCAAACTGGTCGAAGTTGAGTCTAGAAATTCTTTAGTTATATAAGGGAATTGATTGTGGGATGGAACGTAAGGCTCTTTTACTCCTTATACCTCATGCCCTTCTGATCTGAGTCATCTTATCTTTCTACGGGGTTAAGGAACTAGGCCTTCTCTTCTTTCTATCAGGATCACGTGTTACTAATCCGTAGACCTATAGAACTGTTGGACTTAAGCCTCAGTCCAGTTCCTACTACTTCTGTATGTTAACTGATGATCTCGAAACCTTGATATTGTGCTTCTGAGTGGTTATGCCACCATTTTTGTGATTGTCTCAAATCTTTTTGAGCATTTACAGCCGTTATGCTGTCCGAGTCATCCCAGGTTTCTAAACAATCTGATGCACTTGCAAGTCCTTTCCCTCTGGTTTTTATGTTCCTTTGGGCCAGGTTAATCACACTAATTGCTGAGTTGAGGTATTCTATTGCCTTGACATATATGTTGGAGTTCCTATTATGACCCTAAGTGCTTAGAGGATCATCTAGTGGTCTAGCCATGATCTGTGTTTCCAGTGTGATGATTCTGGCCGTCATTATCGAAAGCATCCCGTGATGCCATTTAGTTAGTAGGCATTCTATTTCTGGGTTCTGAACCCGAGATTCACTCTACTTACTTCATGTTGATAGTGTTTGCTAGTTCCTTTAGGAAATTAGTAACTTTGCGATAGTCCTCGAGGTCCGTGGTATTTCCTTCTTCCAAATACTATGAACCACTTATGGCAGTAGTTTGTTGGATCAAAAGATCATAACAGGAGTGCTCTCGATGGGTTCTCTATTCTATATTGCGACTCTGCTAGTTCAACTTTCTGCATGGGTTATCCGGAAGAAACATATTGAACTTGGTTCGACATACTAATCTATGCATCCACAACCCAGAAAATTATATGTTCTTTGAGTTGTCCCTCTTAGTTGTCTTCTGACCCTCGTCTATCAATTGATAGTCAAGAGTATGCGTGCATTCCTATTACTCTTGTGGTCCGTCAAGCCATTCTATTCCGGAATGACTAGGAGAAACAAACTCCAGTACCTTGTCCATTTCCAGGATTGGGTCAAAGCAGTCGTACTCCGCAGATCAAATTGCTAATCTTGCTTTTGCTCTGTTCTACCTTGGAGTATTACCATCTTTTATATCGGGATTGTTATAGGAATTGCACACCATCCTATGAACTCTTGGTACAGTGATACTTCTTGCCATCATTGTTCATTCCTCGGTTCCTGTGTTATTGTAACCGGAATGCCGACAAATGAATCATGGCGTGTGAAATCAATACTCCTAGCAACTCCGTTGCTTGGTAGTTAAATGGACGATAACCTCATTCTTAGCGTGTTGATTATTGAATCGTCACCCTAAGGTTGATTGTGCTACCTAGTCCTTATTTCTGGTGCACTCTCCGATCAATGAGTTAGGATAGTGCCAATCCTTGCTTATTGATCATATCGTCTTGCTCTGGAAAGCGAGATTGTTCTCGAGCTTACTAACATATCGGTGGTTCGTGATTTTCCGAATTCCTTCTCGGAAGTATCACCAGGTTGTCCCCTGACTGTTATGTTGAGCTCGTGATCAAGTTGGTTTTCCAATAAACCACTTTTTCTCCAAGAATCTGTGTTGGATACCCCTGAGCTAGTTTGTTAAGCCAAACAACAACTTGGAGAGTTGGAAGATAAAAGCTTACCTGACTTAGTTCATTTCAAAGGGATACCCTTTGTATGTGTGTGTTGAAGAAAGTTGATATTTCATCGACTGACCCTCGTGATCAGTTAATGGACCTATCATCTTGTCCAACCTTTGATTTGGGTGTGGGCTATCCTCAAATCAAGTCAGAACCAACGATGTTCGTAATGTTGTCTTACTCGTGGTTTTTCCTCGAGCATACACCATTATATTCTTTGGTCTGACCAATGCTATCACCGTGTTCACTTAACTATGGAATTCCTTTTAAAAGGAAACCCGGATGAATTGTTGTTGAGCCCATTGACAACATCCTTATCTCCTCCATGATTTTGTTGAACATTAAGCTAGTGTTGGAAACTTTTGAAAGCATTTCTTCATGCTAGTTCATGAAGCATATGTTCGGATGTAAGAAGTGACTTCCTCCAGTTCATGTGCATTTGATGCAAGTTGCCGCCGTGGATTCGAGAAAGTCAATGTTGTTTCCTTTGGAATCATCCCAAATCAGTCATGCATACGTGCGAAGTATTCTGTGGTTCGGAGACTTGCAACCTCCATTCTATATGTGTCCCTAGCACACCAAGCCACTGATTGATTTGTTCAAGGTTAATAAGTTCTAAGTGCTAGTCCCGAAGGTACCAGACGGATTTGTACAAAACTTCGATATCCTCAATGATGGTTCCCCCTCCTGAACTCGGTAGTGTTTTATTATAAGACTACTTTGTGGTCATGCTTGTCTTGGACAACATGTTCACATGTTGTAGCAGAACCGGCTCGTGTTTTTGGAGCTTGCTATCATAGTTCATTCCCCGAGAATCTCGCAACGTCATCTCGTCGATTTGTGTTGCAAACTTTCGTTTTTCTTCTTAGACTCGATGAGTCTGGAATATCCTGACACCAACCAGATCTGAATCTCAGGCAGATATGATGGTTTGGAACATTTCCCAAGAACTATAATATCGGTCCCTCGGAAACCGGTAAAGTGGATGTCGTGGCCAACACACCCAGCCGGAAGACCTGTTATTATAATATCTTGATTGAGGAAGTTGGCCACCTCCCCATAAGGATTTCGTAGGATCTACTCCCTAGTTGTTCCTTATGGATTTTTGTGCTCCCGAAGTCCGACCCTTTTACTTGATGGTCTGGTTACCAAACCATTTCAATAAATGGATTACGCTAGCACATTAAGGAGAGCATTAGAAGCGGAGTGCTAAATGTCTCTCGGTCGATCATCCAGATTTTATTTCCTTGGCCTCGCCAAGGGTGAAATCTGAGAAAGTGTTATCTTCCCTTGCATCTGCATCATCCATCATCATTCATCATGGTAGCAAGTTGTGTTGCCAGGATCCTTGACACGGATATTGGTAAAATCTTGATGATATGGAAATGCTCAAGTTCTTGAGAGCACGCACAAGCGCTAGGTGTTATCATCGACACTAACTGGGATGCTCTCAGTTTCCTCGGCAATGCTATGACCTTTCAAACAGTGAATTCACTCTCTATTGTTGGGTTCTTCCCCAGTTACCAGAATCATTCCCAGCATTTGCATTTTGTTCCCAGCTTGCACCGCCAATGTGCCATTCTACCATGGGTCTCTTCCATTTCCGGTGGTAAGCAAATTCATCCATTACGTTGTCTTCAACAAGGTAATCCACATCATCCAAGTCCGAGTATGCCATTCTACCGACCCCCTCCAAACGATCGCTCGAGAATTGCCTTAGGCTGGTTTAAAGAGTTTCAATGATCTTTGAATCAAAGGTAATTCTTTTTGCCACTTAAGGAGATATTTGTACGAGTCACCATCCCTAAGATGCCCCGTTGTGGTGTCGTGGCAACTCAACTCCTCGCTGCGCTGACAACTGTTTACCACCCTGTTAAGTGTGGAATTGTAGTCTACCTGGTAAACCTCCGTCATTTGTTCCACTCCTTTCCGCTAGAGGTGTGCTTCGTCTCTCAGCTCAAGAGATGTTGCTATGTCTCATTCCGTGAGTTAATCCTGAGTTGTTCGACCTTCGAGAAGAACGATTCTTTTGGGGTCTTTCCTTCCTCTCGTTGTCATGATAGTTGGAGTTCTCAGAGCAAGACTTCGAGACAATGATGGTGAACGAATCAACGTTCAGTTGAAGTGCAACCTGGATCGTGAAGATTGTGCTAGTTTGCGTTCCCCCTTCACCTTACCCTACGCTTGAATCTCGGGACGAGATTTTTGTTTAGTGGGGGTGAGTTGTCACATCCCTGGCTTTGCTATGCACTTGGGCTAGCTTGGTTGCTGCATCATGTCTAAATTTCTTTTAAACTTGAAATGGGGATGACAAACCCTAGCACTAAATAAAATGCAATTAGGATCAAAATAAAAATATTTTCAATGAACCCAGAATGCCCTTTAGAAAAGTTCATTATTTTTGTTAAAGGTGAAAACCCCTGCCAACAATGATGCACATATTTCTAGGCCATTCTGGATTTTTGAATTAAATCCTATTGTATTTGACTTTGGGCATTTAAATACTATAAATAATTTAAATGTTCAAATAAATGTTGGAAATTGTTAAGGGTCACTGAAATAATTCAGAAAGTAATTGTTTCCAGGATTTTATGAAATGGTTTGGTATTATTACTAAATCAAAACAAATAGCAAAAACTAGAAAACAGAAAGAAATAGAAAAACAAGAGAGAGTTAGTACCTGGCTTACCTGGCGCTCACCTGGCGGCCCAAGTGGCCGGCCCAGCCCACCAGGCCTCCTCCTGTCGTCTTCCTCTCCTCGCCCCAAAGCAGCTCGGGGAGCGCCGACGCTGCCCCGGCCACCTCCTGCTTCCCGGCCACCTCCTGCTCTCCCGGCCTCCTAGACGACGCCACGGAGCGCCACGCAGCCCCTGGCTCTCTCTCTCTCCCCCGACCCTTTCCCCCTTCTCTGCTCTTTTCCCCTCTCGCGCCCGAACGCCTCCGTCGCCGCCGCACACCGCCACCGCGCTCACGGCCGTCCCTCGAGCAACCGTCGTGCTCGTCGGCTCCGCCTCGTCGTCCGCGTCATCCCAGATGAGCCACGCATCCTCAGGCGCCCTGCAACGTCGCCGCCATCGTCGTCTTCTACCTTCGGCCGCCCGGATCTCCGGCGACCCTGTGCTGCCTCCGACGCTCCCCCGGCCTCGTCTCCGCCTCGAATGGATCCGATGTGAGCCCCTGCTGCTTCTCCTGTGCTCGCCCCCTCCGTTCTCGCCCCCTAGTCCCATCTCCCACCGCGGCCGAGAGCTTCTCGCCGCCGGCCATGGCGTGGCCGTGGCCACAGCCACCGCAGCTCGTTCCCGAGCCCACCGTCGTGCTCACCACAGTCCCAGGAGGACATAGCACTCACCAACGCCTCCCCTGGCGCCCTGCATCGCCTAACCCGCCGTTGGCCGAACTCCGGCCGCCGCCGCGAGCTCGTTTCCGGCGAGCTCGGTCCACCCCGGCTGTTGCCACTAGTCGTGTTAGATGCGCGCGAGCCTGGGCATCTCGTAGAGCCCCTCCGCCGCTCTTTTGGTCATCGGAGGGCGAATCCCGATGCTCTCCGCCGTCCCTGGCCTTGCCGGCGACGAGCCTCGGGTCAACTCCGGCGAGTTTGACCCGGGTTTGACCCCAGTTTGACTCCCGCTGACTCAATGACAGGTGGGGCCCAGCCCTGTTAGTTAATTAGGATTAGTACTAATTGAATTAGTTAAACTAATTACACTGACACGCGGGACCCACGTGTCAGGTTTGACCCGGACCGTGCCTCGTTGACTTGCTGACGTCATGATGATGTCAGGCTGACGCAGTAAACCCTTTTCTGGATTTTAAATAAATCTAAACGATTTATTTATTTCAGAAAATAGCTAAAACTTCTAAAAATCATAGTAATTCAACCGTGACTCAAATCAAACAAATTATATATGAAAAATTATCAGAAAAATTCAAGGAATCCATCTGTACCATTTTCATGCATGTTTGAACAATGTTTGTCCTCTGTTTTGGACAAAACAAATAAATGGCATTTAAACTCTCACATATGGAGTTTGAATTTGAACCTAGTGTTCAAACCAACCTCATTTAATCATAGCTAGGTGCATTAGCCCAAAACACATTCATATTGCCATGTCATAGCATGCATCATATTGTGCATTGCATTGATCGTGTTTCTTCTGTGTTTGCCGGTGTTGTTCCCCCTCGATAGACGTTGTACCGACGATGTGATCGTTGACACTGATGAAGACTCAATGCTATCTTCAGAAGTGCCAGGCAAGCAAAACCCCCTTGTTCATTCCGATACAATCCTACTCTCTCGCCCTGCTCTCTTTTACTGCATTAGGACAACAACGAGTCATTTGTTACTTGCTGCGGTAGCTGAACCCCTTTATCCTCTGCATGACCTGTCATTGCCACAGTAAATAGATGAAACCCACTAGTATGAGTAGGAGTTGTTTGAGCCCTGTTGTGCCTACTCATTCATGTTTGTTTGTCATGCCTGCTACTGCTTAGAGTTGAGTCAGGTCTGATTCATCGGGATGAATCAGAGGTGTGTGAACATGTCCTACTGTGTGTGAGCTAAGTGTGTGAACACGATTTGGTAAAGGTATCGGTGAGAGGCCATGTAGGAGTACATGGTGGGTTGTCTCATTGAAGCCGTCCTCAGGAACTGAGTTCTGTGTTTGTGATCCATGATTCAGCTACTACCATGCATTGGGCGCTGAAATATGACCCCGCTCGACTTCTTATTCACCCTAGTCCTCTGTCCAGGAGTTGCAAGTAGTTTCTGGTGTTTGTAGTATGCTGGAGGCCATGGACAGCGCTGACCGTAGGGGTGGGCTGCGATGCGGTAGGCACATGGCCGGGTTTACCGGGCGCCCGTTTGGTGTCACGGAACCCTGTACACATCGTTTGGGGCTGTGAGCGAAACTCCGGCCGGATCTCCTCATGGATGGAACCCGAATAGGCGATAAACTTGGACTAGAGACTTGAGTGTTTAGGTAGGTCATGGTCTACACCCACGTCGGCTTTCGCTTGAAGTCTGCCGAGCACATGTCGTGTGCAGACGCTAAGTGGTGGAAGCGTGTGTGAAGAAGTACACCCCTGCAGGGTTAACATCATCTATTCGAATAGCCGTGTCCGCGGTAAAGGACTTCTGGGTTGCTTATATCAGTTCATAGACAAGTGAAAGTGGATACTCTAAAATACGCAAGATAAGCGTGAGTGCTATGGATGGCGTTCTCGTAGGGAGACGGGAGCGGATCCATAGTGGTGTATTGATATGGTGAATATGTGGACTCGTGTGCGCCACCTCAAAAGAGTTGCTTGCAGTCGTAGTTTAGGATAGCCACCGAGTCAAAGCTGGCTTGCTGCAGTTAAACCCCACCATCCCCTTTGTTGATAATGATGCATATGTAGTTAGTTCTGATGTAAGTCTTGCTGGGTACATTTGTACTCACGTTGCCTAATTTATGTTTTTGCAGAGAGACTTCAGTCTCACTAGTAGTTCCACGTGGACTTCGACGTTTAGCTTGTTACCTCAGCTACGATCTTGTGCCCTCGGCAGGATCTGGTAGATAGTCAGGCTTCTCAGCCTTTTTCATTTATAGATGTCTGTACTCAGACATGATAGCTTCCGCTTGTGCTTTGACTTGTATGCTCTGAATGTTGGGTCATGAGACCCATGTTTGTAATATCTCGCTCCTCGGAGCCTATTGAATAAATACTTGAGTTGTAGAGTCATGTTGTGATGCCATGTTGTATTTGCACATATCGAGCATATTGTGTGTATGTTATTGAAATGCTTGGTATGTGTGGGATCTGACTATCTAGTTGTTTATTCTTAGTAGCCTCTCTTACCGGGAAATGTCTCCTAGTGTTTCCACTGAGCCATGGTAGCTTGCTACTGCTCCGGAACACTTAGGCTGGCCGGCATGTGTCCTTCTTCGTTCCTGTGTCTGTCCCTTCGGGGAAATGTCACGCGATGAATACCAGAGTCCTGTTAGCCCGCTACAGCCCGGTTCACCGGAGTCCTGCTAGCCCAGTGCTACAGCCTGGATTCACTCGCTGATGACCGACACGTTCGATGCTGGGTCATGGATGCCTGTCGCTGTAGGTTTGTGCCACTTTGGGTTTACGACTAGCCATGTCAGCCCGGGCTCCTTATCATATGGATGCTAGCGACACTATCATATACGTGTGCCAAAAGACGCAAACGGTCCCGGGCAAAGATAAGGCGACACCCGTGGGAATACCGTGCGTGAGACCACAAAGTGATATGAGGTGTTACATGCTAGATCGATGTGGCATTGAGTCGGGGTCCTGACAGGATCCTTTGTGGAGACCCTGAAGGGGTGGCAATCGGGGTGGTTTTACATCACCGAGCCGCGCGACCCTGAGTGGGTCGCAGCCCCCGCGTTCCGGTCCGGACCCCCGATGCGGCTCACGTCCTGGAAAGAGACGGGCCTGTCGTGCGGCAGCAAAGGAGAGGTGACTGGACTGCAAACATGCATCCAAACCCTGGTGGACAAGCAGCTCAGGCTTGTCAACGTAGTCCAGGTCATGCTCATCCGCCGGATCCTTCCGTGTCAACAACGGGCCTTCAATATGTGGGAGTTCAACCCGGCGCAGCACCAAACTCTGAACAGGCTCTTCGACACGACGTACGAAGACGTCTGGAAGGTGCTTTTCAAGGGCGCCGAGGCTCCCGCATCTGCTACCGAGGATTGCGGATTCAACATGCAGCGTCACACCAGCGCGGTAAGTTGTTTGTGCCTTTACAGGGTATTAGTTTTCATAGTTTAACTCTATGCGGGATCTAAGATCCCTTACCTTTGACAGGTTTGGCAGGCGAAGTCCGGACAGATCGACTGTCCGGCTCCTTTGCCCGAAGACCCAGCCGATGCCCGCTTGGCGAAGCTGCTGGTTCCGGCACCCTATGTGGTGCCGGAGAAGAAGGCCAGAAGGCCACGGGGACTCGAAAAAGTGCCCGGCGCCAGGAGGTGTCGGGTTCATCATCCGACGGCTCCAAGGCGCATTCCTCCCGTGAAGACGAGGAGGAGGAAGAAGAGACCTCTCCCCCTCCAGCGGGGGAGAGAAGAAAAGGAAGGCCGCCCTCACTGGGAGGCCGAAGGGTCCAAGAAGGGGAAAACCCTTCCTCCGGACTACTCCACCGACGCCGACGACGGCGGAGAGGAGTGGCCGCTCAGGGCCAAGCCCCTGGCGAAATCGTAAGTATCCGGATACCAGAGTAATTCATAGTATTCCTTTATTGCACAGCTTTCCCTTATGTCGAATATGATTATGCAGCCCACCCAAAGACCGGCTCGACGCGGGTCACTGGACTCGTCAGATGTGAACTCGCTTCCGACGGCTTCCTCCCCCTGCCCTACGGACGACACCGAAGTGTTGTCCCAACAGGTTCCAAGCTGGGAGGAAGTGGTCCTGGAGGCGTCGCAAGGCGACCTCCCGGACTCCAGGAGTAAAGGGGATGAAACCCCTCAGGGCTCCAAGTCCGGCTCTAGGCCGGACACCGCTCCGGAACCTTCAAAGGTTCCAGAGTCTGGCGGGGGACCTCCTTCCAAGAGGAGCAAGTCCACCGTGCCGGCGGCCCTCGTCCAACCGGAGGCGCCGGACAATATGTTGGAGGCACTCCAAGGCACCTCCATCGATGAGGAGCACCACACTATTATGAGTGCGGTGGTCCAGAAGGTTCAGTCCGCCAAGAGCGGACTAACTGAAGCTTGTACTAGCCTTTTGACAGGCTTTGAGGTAAGTAAAGAATGTGTAAATAATAGTACCGCATAGACAGTAGCCCCCGATGCTCTGTTTGGCGTTTGGGAAGAAAAGCCGAATAGAGGATCAAATAGAATTCGCAGGAGTCTAACAAAAATGAGTCAATATGCATATGCAGGCTTCCCTGCTTGCGTCCGCCGCATTGACTGTGGAAGTGGACACGCTAAAGCAGAACCTCGAGCGGTCCGAGCAAGAGCTAGGGCGTGCCAAGAAGCAGCTCGAGGACAATGAAGGTAAGAAATACCTTGTTTTTAAATATATATAAAAAGGTGCAATTGCAAAGAATGACAGGATTATCGTGGCTATTTTAGGGGCCACGTCTGAAGTGGCGACCCTTAAGCAGGCGCTAGTCGAGGCCGAGAAGAGGGCGGCCTCGGAGCGCACCGAGCGGGAGAAGTATGAGGCCGGGTTGGCAAGGTGCAGCAAGAGCTCCAGGCTCTCATGGAAAAACATGAGAGTTTGGAGCTTGACTCAAAGACGCGAGCATCCAAGCTTGCGGTGGCTATTGAAAATGCCAAGTCTGCCAAGGCCGAATCCCAGAAGACCCTCCAGGAGTTGGATGCGGTGAAAAAGATAGCGGCGGGTAAGGCATTCTTTATGCAAAGCAAACACATAAACATGAGTTACTTGTTACTTACCCGAATCCGGAGCTCTCCAGGAGCGTTCGCAGATCTTCCCCGTAGTGTGTCCGATGCCGCCGCATTCTATCGAGCCGAGGAGGGCAGCTCGACAGAGAAGGTGTTCTGGTCTCAGTATGCTGAGGCCGGACACCCCGTGCCCCTGAGCGACCAGCTGAAGCAACTGGTCGAGCTCCACAAGGCGGCCGAACAGGCCATGAAGGGCCTCATAGTTCGGCTGTGGCCTGGAGAGGCTCTGCCTGGGAGCTATTTCGGGCTGGTGCGGCGGCTGGTGGAGGCCTGTCCAAGGCTCGAAGTCATCAAGCGCTCCGTCTGCATTGAAGGTGCCCGTAGGGCCCTTGCCCATGCTAAGGTGCACTGGGGCAAGCTGGATGCTGAGAAGCTTGTGAAGGACGGGCCACCGCCGGGGAAAGAGCATCGCAAGCCCGAGAATTATTATAAGGATGTTCTGAAGGGTGCCTGCCTTGTGGCGGATGAATGTTCCAGGGATGTAATTTTTGAGTAAAACTCGCTCGTTTTGTCCTGTGCGCTGAAAACTTGTTCATATGCGCTAAGCAATGCTGTTGGAATTTAAAATATTACCTTCTGTGCGGCTGTTTATCAATTCTGAGAGATGGCGAGTCGTCGGCTTCTGCCCCCGTGCCGCTAGTGCTGGGGTGTTCGGGGATAAACCTGAGCGCTCTTTTTCCCATGTTTGGGTCCTTCGAGGGAGGCGCTCAGCACAACGAACAAGGCAATCAGACTATAATGCGTGAACACTCTCACTTAGCCATAGAATTCTATAATTTTAAATTTCGGCGAAGCCCCTGGTATTCGGAAGACCGAGTTCGGGGCGCTATCCACGCCTTGGCCGGACAGAGCCGACTCCTCGCTCTAAGCGGCATAAGTCTTTAGGGACTCGAAAAACCTCTCGAACAGCGACCAACTCTCGCTTCATCATGACAGTCAGTTTTAGCTTTCTCTACTGAGGTGCTCGACCCAGCTCAACTGGGGCACAATCGCAGTAGTTCTCCTAGTGCTACCTTAGCTGATATAGCGGAACGTAAGGCACCAAAACATAGGAGCCGGGCAAACCCAACTATTGACCCAAGACATGATTCGGAGCCGATGCATATAATGCTATAAGTTCGGGGTGCCGCACTTGTTAAAGTGTTCGGACTTCTCACACCATATTGAGGGGTACTAAAGCCCCTGGCGTATTTTGGCCGTACCAAAGTGTACGGGTGCAACATGTCGTTAAGGAACATATATTTGTAAAAAAAGAGTAATGCAAAAATAGACAAAAGCTATGCATTGTTTATTAAAAAGGGCTGCGATCAAAGCAGAACGATACAAATAATGCGATAAGCAAAAGGTTGGACTATTTAACATGTCCGTTCCAGGGGCAGGCTGCGGAATGGTATGCGAAACAGGTATACTGCTCGTGATAGAGACCACCTGGGAGTTCCGTAATGCGGCATGGCTTGTCTGCTTCCCTGGTTCTTGCATCGTTTGTGCAGCAATTGAACTGCCGAACAGGCCTTCCGAAGAATGGAGTCCTGAAAGTAAGAGAAAATTAAAAAAACGGCAGCCCCTAGTGCGGTTTAAGCCGTGTTTTGGGCGTGCCGTGATGGTGCCCCTCCCCCTGTACCCATGGTATTTCTAGAGCGTAGTTATGTACGCGAAGCACTGGCGTCGCATTTTTGCGAGGGCTGGGGTTGGGGCCGCATTGCTACGCCTGCTCGGAACGTGCCAGGCGGTCTTGTTGTAGGTTACTCCGGGCGCGCTTGACGGTGTCCGGTCGTTTAATGGCCGGACTGGAGAACTGCCTGGAGAGGCTGCTTTGTACTTCCGCTGCAAGGGCCGCCGTGTGCTCCTCCATTCGGAGGGAGCGTTCGGTGTTTCCATTGACCGTAATTACTCCTCGAGGGCCTGGCATCTTGAGCTTAAGGTATGCGTAGTGCGGTACCGCATTGAACTTGGCGAATGCGGTTCGCCCGAGCAGTGCGTGATAGCCACTGCGGAATGGGACTATGTCGAAGATTAACTCCTAGCTTCGGAAATTATCCGGAGATCCGAAGACCACTTCAAGTGTGACTGAGCCTGTACAGTTGGCCTCTACACCTGGTATTACGCCTTTAAAGGTCGTTTTGGTGGGCTTAATCCTCGAGGGATCTATGCCCATTTTCCGCACTGTATCCTGGTAAAGCAGGTTCAGGCTGCTGCCGCCGTCCATAAGGACTCTAGTGAGATGAAATCCGTCAATAATTGGGTCTAGAACCAATGCGGCGAATCCGCCATGACGGGTGCTAGTGGGATGGTCCCTTCGATCAAAGGTGATCGGGCAGGAGGACCATGGGTTGAACTTTGGGGCGACTGGCTCTACCGCGTATACGTCCCTTAACGCGCGCTTCCGCTCCCTCTTGGGGATGTGGGTTGCGTATATCATGTTCACCGTCCGCACTTGTGGGGGAAAACCCTTCTGTCCACTGTTGTTCGGCGGCCGGGGCTCTTCGTCGTCATCGCTATGCAGCCCCTTGTCTGTATTTTCGGCATTTAACTTGCCTGCCTGCTTGAACACCCAACAATCCCTGTTGGTGTGATTGGCCGGCTTTTCGGGGGTGCCATGTATCTGGCACAAGCGGTCGAGTATTCGGTCCAAACTGGACGGGCCCCTAGGATTTCTTTTGAATGGCTTTTTCCGCTGACCGGATTTATAGCCTCTGAATCCGGCATTAACTGCCGTATCCTCAGCATTGTCGCCGTTAATGCGGCGCTTCTGCTTGTTGCGACGCGACCTGCCACTACTGTCCCTGGTATCCGAATTACCAGGGTTCTTGGTCATATTGTTGCTACGAGCAAGCCAGCTGTCTTCTCCCGCGCAAAAGCGGGTCATGAGTGTCGTGAGTGCTGCCATAGATTTCGGCTTTTCCTGTCCAAGGTGCCGGGCAAGCCACTCGTCACGGATATTGTGCTTGAAGGCTGCTAGGGCCTCTGCGTCCGGACAGTCGACTATTTGATTTTTCTTTGTTAGGAACCGTGTCCAGAATTGCCTGGCCGATTCCTCTGGCTGCTGAATTACGTGGCTTAGGTCATCGGCGTCTGGGGGTCGCACATAAGTGCCCTGGAAATTGTCGAGGAATGCGGCTTCCAGGTCCTCCCAACAACTGATTGATCCTGCTGGCAAGCTGTTAAGCCAATGCCGAGCTGGTCCTTTAAGCTTGAGTGGGAGGTATTTGATGGCGTGGAGATCATCGCCGCGGGCCATGTGGATATGAAGGAGATAATCCTCGATCCATACCGCAGGATCTGTTGTGCCATCATATGATTCGATGTTTACGGGTTTGAAACCCTCGGGGATTTGATGATCCATTACTTCGTCTGTGAAGCATAGTGGGTGTGCGGCGCCTCTGTACTGGGCGATATCATGACGTAGCTCCAATGAGCTGTGTTCGGCCCTGCCGAATTTGTGGCCGGCGTGACGGTTACCGTCTCGAGCCGTGGGGCGCCCACGCGATCCATAGATCGAGAGTGTTTGCCTTGCCTTGTCCTCCAACATGTCTCGTAAGTCCGGCACATGTTCCCGTGCCTTGGTACGGAGTGCGGCTTGAGTGGAGGGCCAGGAGGCCTCTCTGTCGCGGCCACGAGGTGGCCGGTCGGCCGCATCAAGTGCTTCCTCCTCTAATCGGGGTAGCAACCTACGCTTTGGGTAGCTCTTGGAGGGGCGTTCGAGTTTATGCTCTTCGGCTGCAAGGACTTCAGTCCATCTGTCGACCAGCAAAGCTTGATCAGCTCTAAGTTGTTGCTGTTTTTTCTTGAGGCTCCTTGCCGTGGCCATAAGCCTGCTTTGAAAACGCTCTTGCTCAACGGGATCCTCTGGCACGACGAATTCGTCGTCGTCGAGGCTTGCCTCGTCTTCGGAGGGAGGCATATAATTATCGTCCTCGACCTCTCTGTCTGCCGCTCTCTCATGAGGGCTGGCTTCTCCATCCTCCTGTGCTGAATCTTGCTGGAGGGGGTTTTCTTCGGCACTCTCCGAGTATTATTATCTCCCGTGCTGGAATCGCCGTATTTGTTTTGGCGGGATTTTGAGCGGCGCCGCTGACGCCGACGCTTAGGCTGTTTCTTGGAGGGGTCATCCTCCGCTGTTCCATCGCCATCTCCCTCTTTTGGGGTGTCCACCATGTATATGTCATATGACGAGGTGGCTTTCCAGGGCCCAATAGGCGCTGGTTCTTCATCGTCTCCTGCATCGGCGTCCATACCGTCGATGTCTTCGGAGTCGAAGTCGAGCATGTCGGTTAAATCGTCGACAGTGGCTACAAAGTGGGTGGTGGGTGGGCTTTGAATTTCTTCATCGTCCGTATCCCAACCTTGCTGACCGTAGTCCGGCCAGGGCTCTCCTGATAAAGAGAGAGACTTCAGTGACTTCAGGATATCGCCAAAAGGCGAGTGCTGAAAGATGTCGGCGGCAGTGAACTCCATAATCGGTGCCCAATCGGATTCGATTGACAGGGGCGTGGAGGGTTCGGAGTCCGGAGAGGAGTCTGGCTCCTTGGAGTCACGAGTCTCGCAGAGTACGGGACTGGTGTTCGGCTCAATCGCCGTTGGGGTCGCAGCCCCCGGGGTGGCGTCCAAGCACCCATCCTCCATCGGCGCAGTTGGCTCTGAATTAAGGGTCGGAGCCGATGCGGGTGCGGCATCCAGGGCACTGTTCGGCGGCAGAGCTAGATCATGCTCGTCGTGACAGTGCGGTGCGCTCGGCAGTGGCTCGAATCCATCAAAGATCAAGTCCCCGCGGATGTCCTCCGTGTAGTTTAAACTTCCAAATCTGACCTGACGACCAGGGGCATAGCTTTCGGTCTGCTCTAGACGGCCAAGCGAATTGGCCCGCAGTGCGAAGCCGCCGAAGACGAAGATCTGTCCGGGGAGGAAGGTCTCACCCTGGACTGCATCGCTATTGATGATCGTAGGAGCCATCAAGCCTAACGGCGACGACACAGAGGAACTCTCAATGAAAGCACCAATGTCGGTGTCAAAACCGGCGGATCTCGGGTAGGGGGTCCCGAACTGTGCGTCTAGGCCGGATGGTAACAGGAGGCAAGGGACACGAAGTTTTACCCAGGTTCGGGCCCTCTTGATGGAGGTAAAACCCTACGTCCTGCTTGATTAATATTGATGATATGGGTAGTACAAGAGTAGATCTACCACGACATTGGAGAGGCTAAACCCTAGAAGCTAGCCTGTGGTATGATTGTTGTTCTGTATGTTGTCCTACGGACTAAAACCCTCCGGTTTATATAGACACCGGAGAGGGTTAGGGTTACACAAAGTCGGTTACAATGGTAGGAGATCTACATATCCGTATCACCAAGCTTGCCTTCCACGCTAAGGAAAGTCCCTTCCGGACATGGACGAAGTCTTCAATCTTGCATCTTCATAATCCAGGAGTCCGGCTGAAGGTATAGTCCGGCCATCCGGAAACCCCCTAATCCAGGACTCCCTCACCCCCCGACTCCAACTCCAACTCTATATAACTGCTTTCGGGGAGAAAAAAATAGAAGAGAAGAAATCATCGCGTTTTATGATACGGAGCCTCCGCCAAGCCCTAAAACCTCTCGGGAGGGCTGATCTGGAGTCCGTTCGGGGCTCCGGAGAGGGGGATTTGTCGCCGTCGTCATCATCAACCATCCTCCATCACCAACTTTATGATGCTCACCGCCGTGCGTGAGTAATTCCATCGTAGGCTTGCTGGACGGTGATGGGTTGGATGAGATTCACCATGTAATCGAGTTAGTTTTGTTATGGTTTGATCCCTAGTATCCACCATGTTTTGAGATTGATGTTGCTATGACTTTACTATGCTTAATGCTTGTCACTAGGGCCCGAGTGCCATGATTTCAGATCTGAACCTATTATGTTTTCATCAATATATGAGAGTTCCAGATCCTATCTTACAAGTCTATAGTCACCTATTATGTGTTATGATCCGTTAACCCCGAAGTGACAATAATCGGGGTACTTACCAGTGATGACCGTAGTTTGAGGAGTTCATGTATTCACTATGTGCTAATGCTTTGTTCCGGTTCTCTATTAAAAGGAGGCCTTAATATCCCTTAGTTTCCATTAGGACCCCACTGCCACGGGAGGGTAGGACAAAAGATGTCATGCAAGTTCTTTTCCATAAGCACGTATGACTATATTCGGAATTGTCAGGACCCCGACTCGATGTCACATCGATCTAGCTTGTAACACCTCATATCACTTTGCGGCCTCACGCATGGTATCCCCACGGGTGTCGCCTTACCTTTGCCCGGGACCGTTTGCGCCTTTTGGCTCACGTATATGATAGTGTCGCTAGGATCCATATGATAAAGAGCCCGGGCTGACATGACTAGTCGTAAACCCAAAGTGGCACAGACTTACAGGGACAGGCATCCATGACCCAGCAACGAACGTGTCGGTCATCAGCAAGTGGGTCCGGGCTGTAGCACTGGGCTAGCAGGACACCGGTAAACCGGGCTGTAGCGGGCTAACAGGACTCCGGTACTCAATGCGTGACATTTCCCCGAAGGGACAGACACAGGAACGAAGAAGGACACATGCCGGCCAACCTAAGTGTTCCCGAGCAGTAGCAAGCTACCATGGCTCAGTGGTAACACTAGGAGACATTTCCCGGTAAGAGAGGCTACTAAGGATAAACAACTAGATAGTCAGATCCCACACATACCAAGCATTTCAAACATACACACAATATGCTCGATATGTGCAAATACAACAAGGCATCACAACATGACTCTATGACACAAGTACTTTATTTAAGGCTCAGAGAGCCATACATAACATACACAAAGGTACGGGTCACACGACCCAGCATTCAAGTCATACAGTCATACAAACCAGCAGCGGAAGTAACTTGTCTGAGTACAGACAACTAGTAAAATAAAAGAGGCTTGGAAAGCCTAGCTATACTACGAGGTCCTTCACAAGCTCAGGATCACCACCTGGGCCTTAGCCTACTCGTTGATGTCAACGTCTACGTAGAACCCATCAGAAGGGGTTGCAGCGTCTTCTGTAAAAATGTAAATTATAGCAACATGAGTACAAAGGTACTCAGCAAGACTTACATCAGATCCTACATACATGCATATTATCAAGAAGGGTTGGTGGAGTTGTTGCAGCAAGCCAGCTTTGACTCTTGGCTAGGCTAACCTACAAGACTCCAACTCGAAATGGTTTTGCGCACACGAGTCCACTACTCACCCATTCAATACACTACCGAGGATCCACCTCCGTCTTCCTACGGAAGAGCCCTCCTCGGCACTCACACTTATCTTGAGTCTTTTAGTAGTTTCCATTTACTTGTCTATGAACTGTATAGGCAACCAAGTAGTCCTTTACCGCGGACGCGGCTATTCGAATAGATCATGATAACCCTGCAGGGGTGTACTTCTTCATACACGCTCTCACCACTTACCGTCGTTTACACGACATGTACTCGACAACCTTCAAGCGGAAGCCCAACGTGGGTGTCGGCCACGACCTACCTAACCACCTAAGCCTCCAGTCCAGGTTTATCGCCTATCCAGGTTCCATCCGCAGGGAGTCCGGCCGAGGTTTCCCATACGGCCCCGAACGATGTGAACAGGGTTCCCGAGATACCTAACGGGTATTCGGTACACCCGGCCACGTACCTACCGCATCCCAGCCCACCCCTACGGTCAGCACTGTCCACGGCCTCCAGTAGGCTACAAACACCAGAAACTACTTGCAACTCCTGGACGGAGAACTAGGGTGAATAAGAAGCCGAGAGGGTCCATTGGTTTCGGGCCCAATGCATGGTAGTAGCTGATTCTTAAATCACACATACAGATCTCAGTGCTTAAGGTCGGCTTCAATGAAACAACCCACCATGTACTCCTACATGGCCTCTCATCGATACCTTTACCAAATCGTGTTCACCACACCACTCTTATTACTGACATAATCATTTCACTCTAGCTCATCACCCAGATGAACCAGACCTGACACGACTCTAAGCATAGCAGGCATAGCAAGGTAGGAACAACACATACATATGGCTCAATCAACTCCTACACATGCTAGTGGGTTTCATCTAGTTACTGTGGCAATGACAGGTCATGCAGAGGGAGTGGGTTCAACTACCGTAGCACACAGCAGTTTGAAACGCGTTGTCTTAATGCAGTAAAAGAGAGCAGGAGCGAGAACATGGGATTGTATCGATATGATCAAATGGTTGGTTGCTTGCCTGATGGTTCGATGCACTGATACGGTTCTTCGTTAGGGTAATCACGATACTCCTCGGAGGCAGAACCTGCCGCAAAGAACACCGATACACAACCATCACCAAACAATGTGCAACAATATGATGCATGCATGAAACATAGCAATATGAGTGTGTTGGGATAATGCAACTAAGACCAGAAGGGTTTGAACCAATTTGAATCAAAGATTCAAATTTCAAACTCAAACATGGCCCTTTAAAGTGTTTTTCCTTGTTCTGTATTAAACATCAGGTTAACTTGTTTTTTTGATCATTTTTCATATATAATTTGATAGATTGGATAGATTGGATTTTTTTGATCATTTTTCATATATAATTTGTCTGATTTGGAGTTACAGAATAAAAGTTATGAATTTTTGAAGTTTAAATTATATTCTGGAATTTCCTATATTAGAATAAGTCCAGAAAAGCAACTATTGCGTCAGCCTGACGTCAGTGTGACGTCAGCAGGTCAACAGAACACGTCCGGGTCAAACCTGACAGTGGGTCCCGCATGTCAGGGTGATTAAATTAATTAAAGTTTAATTAAACTAAACCTGTTTAATTAACAGGGCTGGGCCCCACCTATCATTGACTCAGGGGAGTCAACCAGGGCCCACCCGTGGTCAAACCCGGGTCGGCTGCACCGGCGTTTAGCCGCCGGCGAGCCCGACACGGCGGCGGAAGTGGTTTTGGCCGTTTCGGCCACCAAATGGGTCGCGGAGACCACCGGAGTGGAGCTGAGGACAAGCCGCAGCTCTTGGTGAAGTCCGTTGGGGTCGGGGTGGCCGGAGTTGGCGCCGGCGACGGCTTTGGCGGCCACCGGGGTTCGGCCGAAGACGAACTTGACGCTAGAGGGGTCGGTGAGGCTCGGGGAGTAGCTAGCTAGGTGCTACGGAACACGGTGAGTATGATGGACACCGTGGAGTGGCCGGAGGATGACCGGGAGCACGTCGGCGACGAGCTCCACGGCGGTGGGTGCGGTTGAGCTCCAGGAGGTTGCTACACGGCTCGGGAGCAAGAACGGAAGGAAGGGGAAGATGGCTAAGCTCACAGTGAGTGCGACGAAGCCCTTGGTGTGGCCGGAGATGGACCGGAGCGACGACGGCGTTGAAGGGGATCTCCGGCGACGGCGGTTCGGGCGAGGGCGTTGCGGTGGACTCGGGCGTTGCGAGCGCTCGGGGCTCGGCTTGCTCGATGGAGTGGACAACGGCGGAGCTCCTGGACACGGTGAGAGGACAGACGGGCGGCGGGGAGCACGGCTACGACGAAGGTACGGTGATGGTGGCGTCGGCCATGGCGGGGGAGCGCGAGGGGGAGGAGCTGGAGAGGAGAGGGGGTGTCTGGGAGGTTCGGGGGAGCGAGGGAGGCCGGTCCACGACGTCACCGGGCGCGGGAGCGGTGAGGCGGCGAGCAGGTGCGTGGCGCACGCTGCGGTCGCCGTCGGGCACCTGCCTGCCTGCCTGGCCGGCAAGCAGCTCGCTGGAGCGGCGCTGGGCTGGGCCGGCAGGTGGGCCGGGAGCAGGCGCCAGGTAAGCTTTTTCCATTTCTTTCTGTTTTCTGTTTTTTTAATACTTCTGCAACTTTGCTGAATTAAATAAAATACTTAGGCTACTCCTAAAATCACCAAACTACTCCTGGTCCATAGTTGGATTATTTCCAACATGAAACATTTTAGTTTGGAGATATTTGAAAATTTAAATATTTTATATATAATTTTAAATGCCCAAATTCAAATATTTATGATTTAATTCAAAAACCCTAAGCTGGCCTAGGAAAATGTGCACCACTTTTGGCAGAGGTTCTGAACCAAGACAAAAATGACGGGCATTTTAGAAGGGCATTTCAGGTTCATTGAAAAAGTTTTTAGTAAACCCTAATTGGATTCAGAGGGGACTGGGGGTTCTGTCATCCCCATTTCAGGTTTCTGATGAAAGAGTAAACATGATGCAACACTCTGATGCATGGCTAACTAGGATGTGACAGGAATACATGACTACATTGCATTGATGAATTGGGGCTAGTTCTGTGTCACCCTATGTTATGACTGTTACATGATGAGCCACATCCGGCATAATTACCCATCATTGATCCGATGCCTACGAGCTTTCCATATACTGGTTTACGCTTATTTACTTTCCTGTTGCTATTGTTACAATCACTACAAAACACCAAAAACATTATTTTCCTTTCATTACTCTTTTGTTACCGTTACCATCACTATCATATTACTTTGCTACTAAAAACTTTGCTGCAGATACTAAGTTTCTAGGTGTGGTTGAATTGACAACTCAGCTGCTAATACTTGAGAATATTCTTTGGCTCTCCTTGTGTCGAATCAATAAATTTGGGTTGAATACTCTACCCTCGAAAGCTATTGCGATCCCCTATACTTGTGGGTTATCAAGACTAATTTCTGGCGCCGTTGCCGGGGAGCATAGCTCTATTCTTTGAGTCACTTGGGATTTATATCTGCTGGACACTATGAAGAACCTGAGAGATCCAAAAACCAAGATCTATCCCTCAACTACGAGGGGAGGTAAGGAACTACCATCTAGCTCTGCACTTGATTCACCTTCTGTTATGAGTAAGCTTGCGACACCTAAACCTGCTTCTGCTATTCGTTCTGATATGTCGCATGTTATTGATGATGCTACTTCTGCTATGCATGATACTTATGATGAAACCACCTCTATGGCTGATACTACTATGTCACTTAGTGATTTTCTAGAGGAACGACTTGCTAGGGCTAGAGAGATTGAAAATATTGAATCTGATTATGAAGATGAAAGTGATGATGAAGAATCACTTGTTATTCCTGAGGGTTATTTATTTGATCAAGATACTTCTTTAGCTATTTTAGCCTGCAAAGATAGATATGAACTCAAAAGGTTATTAGCTAAATGGAATAAGCAATCTCCAAATGCTAGGATGAGACCTAACCCTGCTTTTGCTACTTCACCTATATGTGTTGCTGATAAGGATTATGAATTCTCTGTTGATCCTGATATAATTACTTTTGTTGAATCTAATCCTTTTCATGGCTATGAATCTGAAACTGTTGTAGCACATCTTACTAAATTAAATGATATAGCCACCCTGTTCACTAATGATGAGAGATCTTGCTACTTTTATATCCTTCAAATATTTCCGTTCTCATTAAAGGGTGATGCTAAGATATGGTTTAATTCTCTTGATCCTGGTTGTGTCCGTAGTCCCCAGGATATGATTTATTACTTCTCTGCTAAATATTTCCCTGCGCATAAGAAACAAGCTTCTTTAAAGGAAATATACAACTTTGTGCAAATTAAAGAAGAGAGTCTTCCACAAGCTCGGGGGAGGCTTCTCAAGTTACTTAATGCTTTGCCTGATCATCCTCTCAAGAAAAATGAAATACTTGATATGTTTTATAATGGACTAACCGATCCTTCCAGAGATTACCTGGATAGTTGTGCTGGTTCTCTTTTCAAGGAAAGAACACCGGATGAAGCTGAAATCTTATTGAATAATATGTTGACAAATGAAAATAATTGGGCACCTCCTGAGCAAGCTCCTGAGGTAGCTCCTGCTCCAATTAATGATCCTATTCCTAAACCAACTCCGAAGAAGAGAGGTGTTCTATTTCTCAATCCTGAAGATATGCAAGAGGCAAAGAAATCTATGAAAGAAAAAGGTATTAAAGCTGAAGATGTTAAGAATTTACCTCCTATTGAAGAAATACATGGTCTCAATTTACCGCCTGATGAAGAAATATATGATCTTAATCCTTTATTTATTGAAGAACCTCCAGGCCTCGATAACCCGACAAAGGTAGTAAAGGTAAATTCTCTCTATAGATATGATAAAGCTGAAATCCCTCCTACTAAAATTTCTAGTCAATGCTTGGATGAGTTTGATAATTTTATGTTTAAGCAAGAAGACTTCAATGCTTATTTTGGTAGACAATTAAAACAAGATGCTGATATGATTAAAAACTTAGGTGATCATATGGCTAATACTAGAGGCAAACTTAAACTTGTTAGCAAACATGCTTCTATGGTTACCACTCAAGTAGAACAAGTACTTAAAGCTCAAAAAGATTTGCTCAATGACATGAATAGTAAGAAAAATGATTATGCTGTTAAAGTGGCTACTAGAACTGGTAGAATGACTCAGAAACCTTTGTATCCTGAAGGCCACCCTAAGAGAATTGAGCAAGATTCTCAGAGAAATAATATTGATGCACCTAGTTCTTCTAAAAAGAAGAAGAAGAAAAAGGATGGAACTGTGCAAACTTCTAGTGAACCTATTGCTGAACCACCTGATAATCCAAATGATATCTCTATGTCTGATGCTGAAACACAATCTGGCAATGAACATGAACCTAATGAAAATGTTAATGATGATGTTCATAATAATGCTCAACCTAGTAATGATAATGATGTAGAAATTGAACCTACTGTTGATCTTGATAACCCACAATCAAAGAATCAACGTTATGATAAGAAAGACTTTGTTGCTAGGAAACATGGTAAAGAAAGAGAGCCTTGGGTTCATAAACCCATGCCTTTTCCTCCCAAACCATCCAAGAAAAAGGATGATGAGGATTTTGAGCGCTTTGCTAAAATGATTAGACCTATCTTTTTACATGAAAGATATTATTACAAATAAAAGAAAGATACCGGAAGCTGAAATTTCCACCATGCTTGCTAATTATACTTTTAAGGGTGGAATACCAAAGAAACTTGGAGATCCAAGAGTACCTACTATACCATGCTCCATTAAAAGAAACTATGTTAAAACTGCTTTATGTGATCTTGGAGCCGGTGTTAGTGTTATGCCTCTCTCTCTTTATATCGTAGACTTGACCTGAATAAGTTGACACCTACTGAAATATCTTTGCAAATGGATGATAAATCAACTGCTATACCTATCGGTATTTGTGAGGATGTGCCTATTGTGGTTGCAAACGTTACTATTTTAACGGACTTTGTTATTCTTGATATTCCCGAGGACGATAGTATGTCTATTGTTCTTGGAAGACCTTTTCTTAATACCGCAGGGGCTGTTATTGATTGCAACAAAGGCAATGTCACTTTTCGTGTTAATCGTAATGAGCATACGGTACACTTTGCGAGGAAACAACCTCAAGTTCATAGTATCAATTCTATCGGAAAAATTCCATCAATTATATTTGGAGGTTTTGAATTTCCTCTCCCTACTATCAAGAAGAAATATGATATACTTATTATTGGGGATGTGCATATCCCCGTTGAGGTAACCCAGTATTATTCGAAATTTCTCCGGTTTCATCTTAATCGGAATGAGTTTGTTAACAAGACTTGATCAACCTTGTTAATGGATTCCTTTTGATGAGCATGAGATGGATGAAACTAGAAGCACAACCTTTTGTACCCCACTTTTACTTTGTGTTATTTATATTAAATGAAGTAAAAATAAATAATTTTCTGTCTGTTATCTGATTATCCAGGCAATATAAAAATACCTCGAAAATAAAAGTTCTCCAAATGCCCTGAAAATGAAATATGATTTTTTCTAGAATATTTGAGGATTTATGGAACAAAGAACACACCAGGGGGCCAACCACCTTGCCACGAGGGTGGAGGGCGCGCCCCCTGCCTCGTGGGCCCACAATGGCCCTCCTCCACTTATTCTTTCAGCCACACACTTCATCTTCCTCCCCCAAACACGAAAAACCAACTCAAACCCGAGTCCAAGCTCGTTTTGCTGCCATTTTCGATCTCCTTGCTCAAAGCACCTCTCACAAAACTTCTTGGGGAGATTGTTCCTTGGTATGTGACTCCTCCATTGGTCCAATTAGTTTTTGTTCTAGTGCTTTGTTCATTGCAAATTTTTGTTGCTTAGGTGACCCTGTTCTTGAGCTTGCATGTCAAATTTATATGGTCAAAAGTACTTTTGATGCATGATATAGGCCCTAGGCACTTGTAGGAGTAGTTGCTATCAATATTATTGAGTTTGGTTTACTTTTATTTTGAAGTTACTAAAAATTTTCAGAATTTTTCAGAAGAAGAAATATGCTTAGGAAAATGTTCCAAGGTGGTTCTTCAAAGAAGCAAGGACCCAAGCTTGTAATGCGTGATGCTGACGAAGAGCCACCAAGAGACACTCCAGTGCGTCCTTGCAAGTACCTTGTTCCTTTGACGGCTATTCACGCCTACCGGAACCCTGCACCAGCTAAGGAGCCAGAACCGGAACCATAGTTTGATCCTTCACGACAGTCTAACTATCAGTGGGATCCGGAGATGATTGCCAGCCAGTGGTAATCGGAGCCTTCTTCTTCCTCATCACAGTATGACCCCAACAACTATTATTATGGATATCAGTCAGGCCAGCCGTGGCCATAGACCAACTTAGGCCAAAATCCTAAGCTTGGGGGAGTACGTATTTCTCACCGACATTACATTTATGTTCACACACACTCATTGCTAGATGTCGGTGCTCATACTTTTTCATTGTATCATCCATGCTAGTTTATTTCCTTTTATTCTTTCTTCTTGTGTGTTTGATAAACCTTAAGAAAAACCAAAAAAATTAGTTGTAGCTTTTAATTAATTTACTTTCCATGCTTGTAGTAGTAATTAAAAAGAAAACCCAAAAATATTTCCCATTCTTCTTTTGCTTGTTGGGAGCTTTCCCGTGTAAATAGTTTTATTTCTTTTCTTTTCCTTGGGGGTCAGTAGGAGAAGACCATGATTAAATTGTTGAAGTGGCTCTTACATGCATTATTGTTTATCTGACAAAAGAGCCCATATTGCCTTGTCTTCTCCTGTTTATTGAATGCTCGCAGATTCCAGCTTAGTCCAATGCACGTGCACTCTTATTATTATTCACATCGTTCGGTCGTGCAAGTGAAAGGCAATTATGATGATATATGATGGACTGACTGAGATGAGAAAAGCTGGTATGAACTCGACCTCTTTTGTTTTTGTAAATATGATGAGTTCATCGTTCTTGATTCAGCTCGTTATGAATAAACATGTTTGCAATGACAATTAGAGATCATAGTTGCTTGTGCCATGCTTGATTAGCTATGAGTTATAATGATTTACCTTGCGTGCCAACATGCTATTAAAATTGTTATGATGTGGTATGATAGGGTGGTATCCTCCTCTGAATGATTTGAGTGACTTAACTTGGCACATGTTCACGCATGTAGTTGAAACAAATCAACATAGCCTTCACGATATTTATGTTCATGGTGGATTATATCCTACTCATGCTTGCATCCAATGTTCATTAATTTTAATGCATGTACATGGCTGTTGTCGCTCTCTAGTTGGTCGCTTCCCAGTCTTTTGCTAGCCTTCACCTGTACTAAGTGAGAATACTGCTTGTGCATCCAAACTCCTTAAAACCCCAAAGTTATTCCACATGAGTCCACTATACCTTCCTATATGCGGTATCTACCTGACGTTCCAAGTAAATTTGTATGTGCCAAACTCTAAACCTTCAAATAATTATCCTGTTTTGTATGCTCGAATAGCTCATATATCAACTAGGGTTGTCTGTATCTTCCATGTTAGGCGGGTTATTCTCAAGAGGAGTGGACTCTGCTCCTCACTCACGAGATAAAAGGCTGGTCACCGGGATGCCCAGTCCCATGCTTTATGCAAACTAAATCAAAATAATTGCAAACAAAACTCCCCCTGGGACCTGATGTATGTTGGAGGCACTCGTTTCGAGCAAGCCGTGGATTGATGTTTGTTGGTGGAGGGGGAGTATAAACTTTACCATTCTGTTTGGGAACCGCCTATAATGTGTCGCCATCACTTTGTTGTTATGTTGACAATAAAAGTATACTGCTCAAAATGTTGTTCACCTCTATTTTAAAACCGAGCTTTGGCACCTTTACAAATCCCCGCTTCCCTCTGCGAAGGGCCTATCTATTTACTTTTATGTTGAGTCATCACCCTCTTATTAAAAAGCACTAGCTGGAGAGCGCAGCTGCCATTTGCATTCATTATTGTTAGTTTACATTGGGTGTGACTATGATTGGATCTCTTTTACCATGAATTACAATGTCTAGTCATTCCTTGATCTTTAAAGGTGCTCTGCATTTATGTTTTGCGGTCTCAGAAAGGGCTAGCGAGATACCATCTTGTTATTTCATGTTATGATTGTTTTTAGAAAGTGTTGTCATCTGAGATTTATTATTATGGCTTGCTAGTTGATTATGTTATTGATATGAGTAATCATGAGACCTGAGAATTATTGCAAATGTGGTTAGTTATAATCTTTGTTGAAAACTTGAATGCTAGCTTGACATATTTACAACAACAAGAGCAAACAGAGTTTGTAGAAGTTTTTCTTTACTTCTTTTAGTTTGTCAACTGAATTGCTTGAGGACAAGCAAGGGTTTAAGCTTGGGGGAGTTGATACGTCTCTGTCGTATCTACTTTTCCAAACACTTTTGCCCTTGTTTTGGACTCTAACTTGTATGATTTGAATGGAACTAACCCGGACTGACGCTGTTTTCAGCAGAATTGCCATGATGTTGTTTTATGTGCAGAAAACAAAGGTTCTCGGAATGACCTGAAACTCCACAGAATATCTTACAATAAATAATAAAAATTCCTCGCCAAACATGAAGACCAGGGAGCCCACACCCTTCTCACGAGGGTGGGGGCGCACCCCCCTACCTCGTGGGCCCCCTAGAGACCCCCCGACTCCAACTCCAATTCTATATAACTGCTTTCAGGGAGAAAAAAATAGAAGAGAAGAAATCATCGCGTTTTACGATACGGAGCCGCTGCCAAGCCCTAAAACCTCTCGGGAGGGCTGATCCGGAGTCCGTTCGGGGCTCCGGAGAGGGAGATTCGTCGTCGTCGTCATCATCAACCATCCTCCATCACCAATTTCATGATGCTCACCGCCGTGCGTGAGTAATTCCATCGTAGGCTTGCTGGACGGTGATGGGTTGGATGAGATTCACCATGTAATCGAGTTAGTTTTGTTATGGTTTGATCCCTAGTATCCACCATGTTCTGAGATTGATGTTGCTATGACTTTGCTATGCTTAATGCTTGTCACTAGGGCCCGAGTGCCATGATTTCAGATCTGAACCTATTATGTTTTCATCAATATATGAGAGTTCTAGATCCTATCTTGTAAGTCTATAGTCACCTACTATGTGTTATGATCCGGCAACCCCGAAGTGACAATAATCGGGATACTTACCGGTGATGACCGTAGTTTGAGGAGTTCATGTATTCACTATGTGCTAATGCTTTGTTCTGGTTCTCTATTAAAAGGAGGCCTTAATATCCCTTAGTTTCCATTAGGACCCCGCTGCCACGGGAGGGTAGGACAAAAGATGTCATGCAAGTTCTTTTCCATAAGCACGTATGACTATATTCGGAATACATGCCTACATTACATTGACGAATTGGAGCTAGTTCTGTGTCACCCTATGTTATGACTGTTACATGATGAACTACATCCTGCATAATTATCCATCATTGATACGATGCCTACGAGCTTTCCATATACTGGTTTACGCTTATTTACTTTCCCGTTCCTATTGTTACAATCACTACAAAACACCAAAAACATTATTTTGCTTTCATTACTCTTTTGTTACCGTTACCATCACTATCATATTACTTTGCTACTAAAAACTTTGCTGTAGATTCTAATTTTCCAGGTGTGGTTGAATTGACAACTCAGCTGCTAATACTTGAGAATATTCTTTGGCTCCCCTTGTGTCGAATCAATAAATTTGGGTTGAATACTCTACCCTCGAAAGCTGTTGCGATCCCCTATACTTGTGGGTTATCATAAACATAGGAGCCGGGCTGCATGATCAGCGGCGCACCAATCCATGACAGGCAGGGCCATGCTTGGGAGATGGTGCGGGTCAGTTTATCTGCGCAACAGGGAATTAACACACGTCCAGTTCACAGTGGGATTGCGCCATGCACGCCAAGCAGCCACAATGGGCCGCTTGAGATGCTACGTAGAGAACTTTCAGCCACACATTTAATCCTCGCAAAGCCACCCAACAGAGAGCCACCAGCGGCCAAGAGGCGACCTAGGCAGAGGAGATAGCCAGTTTCAAAACCCAGGAGGAGCGTGAGGATAGCGCGCGGAGTAGGAAGGGGCTCCTAGGCCTCCAAACAGCAGGGGGTGCTCATCCGAAAACTTTGTTTGGCAAATGAGGGGGACCAGATCTTTGATGAAGCCCTACAGGCATATGTACAACTGTTCCAAGAGCCACTTAATGATGGGCATGTCAAGGCCATTTTGGTGCTCTTTGGATGGCAACCGTCGATTCTACCATTGCTCGAGCAAGGAGATGTGGAGGACGGCATGCACTAGTTGCTGGGCCATGGAATCATTTGTAGGTTGTCATATTGAGTGCCCAACATTTGAAGATTCTTGTGTGGAACGTCCGGGGCCTAAATATTCCGGCCCGTAGATGCGCTATTGGCCAAGTTGTGTTGGCAGCCAATCCCGCAGTGGTTTGCTTTCAAGAGAATAAATTAGAGATTGTAATCACTACTACAGGATGCTGCTAACGCGACACTTCCATCAGAGACCCTTCAAGAAACTGTGTGCGATGCAATAATCGCAGACGGTGGTGTATGAAAATCGCCAAAAAGGTGAAAATGTTTGCGATGGAGGATGCATCAAACACAGTTCTTATTTTAGTTGCGTGTGCGATGAATGTCATATGGTAAAGTTCAGTTAACTATTTGCGATGAGAAGGGACAAAAGAAATGGCCAGCCAGATGAAGGCGTGTGCGATACAAAGCATACGGTTCACTCGGATGAACTATTTGTGATTAGGCAACACAAAAGAAACGGGCAGCCAGATGAAGGTGTGTGCGATATACATCATATGGTTCACTCGGATGAACTGTTTGTGATTAGGCAACACAAAAGAAATGGCCAGCCAGATCAAGGTGTGTGCGATATACGACATGCGGTTCACTCGGATGAACTGTTTGCGTTGACACAAGAGAACAGAAACGGTTCAACTTAACAAGACGTGTGTGTTGTGCGATGGGATTCCATGCGGTTCACTCGGCCGTTGTCGTCAGTGTGTGACCTTTGTGGCAACCGTTCGCTCCCCAGGTGCCTCTTCGTGTACCGTGGCAACCGTCCACCGACTCTTCGCCTTTCCCTCTCGATTTGGAACTGCTGTCGCACGCTAGCTCTTCCTCCCTCCTACATTTGCCTTCACCCTTCCTTCTGCCATTGTTTGATCGTCTTCTCCATGGAGGGAACACGCCAGAAATGACCCCGTTATTCTTGCCCCGATCTGAATGATGACGCAGTGGAGGAACTCATTGATCGGTGTGACGTCATCACCTCAGCTAGCATGGCAAGTTCGTTCAAGACCATTCTCGACTCAACTAATAACATCATTACAAGGAACCCAAGGGTCCAGGAGTGGTTTGATCTCCCCTATCTTGTTCGCCGTGACCCTGCTGACTGGCGCGGGGACGACGGAAGCCTCGCCTTGTGCAAGTTGATGCCGCTTGATAATGTTACGTGTGATGTTAAGATGCCATCGCTTGAGGGCAAGGCTTGTGTAGGCGCAAATGAAGATTGGGTTGTTTATATTGGGTACAACCGCGAGTGGGAACTTGTGAATGTTTACACTTGTCATCAGGTTCCACTTCCAAAAATCTCAGATTTCCCAGAGGTTGAGCACACAGATGGTCTACGTGAGTTCAAATACGATCATGGTAACTGTCGTCTACAAAAGATAACAATTTGTCGAGATTACACGAACTATGAAGTTGTTTCTATCTTCGACAAGCTTGTTGCCTTCCTTACTTCCATGACTCGATGGATATTGCTCAAAATCAATTTATTTACACGAATGAGTACTGTGATGCAATTCAATACGAGGGTCTTGTGTTTGCTGCCACCACTCGTGGCACTGTTTTTGCATGGAATCATCATGCTTTCGGTACGTTTGTCTTCCATTGTAATTATAATTGTTTCATCCACATGCATGCGGGTTAGCTAGTTTCCCTTTACTAATTAATTAACCTTCTTGTGTTTCCAAGGTCATGTGAACATTCCACCACCTATACTTGAAAATTTTATTCACGAGCATGAGGACGAGCAGGACCCATATACTCAGTGGCGCCTGGCAACTTATTCTGATGGATCACCTCTTCTTGTTTGTATACGGGACACTGCTGATGTTACTAAGGAAGCAGGTGTTGTCCCGTATGGTCGCACTCTCCGGACCTATTCCAACATCCGTTGCAGGGTATTCGGTATGGATACTAGTGTACTAGCGCCAACACCTTCTCCCTGGTTCAGTATTGAAAGTCTTGGAGGAAACTCGCTCTTCCTTGGACAAAACTATCCAGTGATGGTGGAAGGCGATCCAGCTGCTGTTGACACAATGTTACTATGATTTATGAGAAGCAACTGTATCTATACCTCGGACATTACTATGCTTCCCTACCGTCCCAATATGGGTATTGAAATAGGCCGCTTGAGCCTGGATGGTCAGTCCTGCGCCGGTCTCGAGATCGACAGTAGCTGGCCCTTCCCAGAGAATCACTTCTGGTTCAAAGCAAGCGTTTCCAACGCCGACGAGTGGTTGAGCTGAAGTTCATTTCATCATTTTGTTATTTGTTATGTGAGAAAAACTTTACTAGAATGTTTTGTTGGAAATGATCTATAATCCAACGTGTATCATTGTTGTCATTGTGGGTTGATGACTTGTTGTATATAATCAATGGTACATTTGCATATGCGTCCATGAACTCACGCCTGCTAGTGGTGTCCATATGAATAGTGCTAGTGATTTTAGTTGCAAAAATTAGATAGTGCTAGTGATTTGTAGCTGCATATTTTGACAAATCGCAGTGTCACAAGGTTGACAAAATGGCAATGTTACTAGATAAACAAATGTCAATCTTTCTAGTTTGAGAAATGGCAACATACCCAAAATGACAAGTAAGCAAATCTTACCCAATTTTTTGTACGTGGTTGCACACGGGTCATGCAAAACAACCGTTTGCATTGAAGGGATGCAGAAATCCTGCTCGACACATTTTCCCTTGACTTCCTGGGGAAGCTGTCAATTTGCATACGAGTGTTCTAACTAAAACGTTTGCGATGAGTGGTTTATATTTAAGAATTGTTGACGTTTTTTTTAAAATAAAATCATTTCTGTACATTAAGAGAGAAAAACGCAAGTTTGTTCAAACCATATCTTTCATTCAGTCACACTACGAATTTATATTCATATGATCAAGAATTCGAGATACAGTATTAAACTCAAAAAAACTATTTCCGGCGGTGGCGGAGGCGGCGTGCCGCGCCATCGTTGTCGTCCTCCGGGACGTCATTGTTGAAATCTTCAAGGCAGCACAAAATGTTCTTCACTTGTAAATAAAACATCATGTCGTCGCGTTATCGACGGGCGGGGCACGGGAGGACGACAATTGGCGTCGCTGAGAGGTAGCGGTCGACGACAACGTCCCATGCCACTGAGGGGGGGGGGAGGCGCACGAGCACGGGCACGGGCGCGGCGGGTGCAGCCAAACGCACGGGGACCGACACCGCGGTGGGTGGAGTGGCACGCACGGGCGCGCCGGGTGCAGCCAAACGCACGGGGGCCGGCGCCACGGTGGGTGGAGGGGCGCGCATTGATACGTCTTCAACGTATCTATAATTTTTTATTGTTCCATGCTATTATATTACCTGTTTTGGATGTTAATGGGCTTTATTTTACACTTCTATATTATTTTGGGACTGACATATTAACGCAAGGCCCGATGCAAATTGCTGTTTTTTTGCCGATTTCAGTGTTTCGCAGAAAGGAATATCAAACAGAATGAAACCTCCGGGACCGTGATTTTTGGAACAAACGTGATCCAGAGGAATTGGAGTGGATGTCAAGAAACGAAGGAGGTGTCCACGAGGTAGGGGCGGGCGCGTCTACCCCCCTGGGCGCGCCCTCCCCCCTCATGACTCAACTGACCTACTACTTCCTCATATATATGTTCACATACCCCGAAAACATCCAGGAGCACCACAAAACCCTATTTCCACCGCCGCAACCTTATGTACCCAAGAGATCCCATCTTGGGGCCTTTTACGGAGCTCCGCCGGAGGTGGCATCGATCACGGAGGGCCTCTACATCAACTCGATGGCCCCTCTGATGATGTGTGAGTAGTTTACTTCAGACCTTCGGGTCCATAGTTATTAGCTAGATGGCTTCTTCTCTCTCTTTGAATCTCAATACAAAGTTCTCCTTGATCTTCTTGGAGATCTATTCGATGTAACTCTTTTTGTGGTGTCTTTGCCGAGATCCGATGAATTGTGGGTTTATGATCAAGTCTATGTATGAACAATATTTGATTCTTCTTTGAAATCTTTTATGCATGTCGGTTATCTTTGCAAGTCTCTTCGAATTATCAGTTTGGTTTGGCCTACTAGATTGATCTTTATTGCAATGGGAGAAGTGCTTAGCTTTGGGTTCAATCCTGTGGTGCTCGATCCCAGTGATAGAAAGGGAAACGACACATATTGTATTGTTGCCATCAAGGATAAAAAGATAGGGTTTATATCATATTGCTTGAGTTTAACCCTCTACATCATGTCATCTTACCTAATGTGTTACTCTGTTCTTATGAACTTAATACTCTAGATGCATGCTGGATAGCGGTCGATGTGTGGAGTAATAGTAGTAGATGCAGGCAGGAGTCGGTCTACTTGTCGCGAACGTGATGCCTATATACATGATCATGCCTAGATATTCTCATAATTATTTGCTTTTCTATCAATTGCTCGACAGTAATTTGTTCACCCACCGTAATACTTATGCTATCTTGAGAGAAGCCACTAGTGAAACCTATGGCCGCCGGGTCTATTTTCCATCATATAAGTTTCCAATCTATTTTACTTTGCAATCTTTACTTTCAATCTATATCATAAAAATACAAAAAATATTTATCTTATCATTATTATCTCTATCAGATCTCACTCTCGTAAGTGACCATGAAGGGATTGACAACCCCTTTATCGCGTTGGTTGCGAGGTTCTTATTTGTTTGTGTAGGTACAAGGGACTGGCGTGTGGCCTCCTACTGGATTGATACCTTGGTTCTCAAAAACTGAGGGAAATACTTACGCTACTTTGATGCATCACCCTTTCCTCTTCAAGGGAAAACCAACGCAGTGCTCAAGAGGTAGCAAGAAGGATCTCTGGCGCCGTTGCCGGGGAGTGTACGCCCAGGTCAAGACATACCAAGTACCCATCACAAACTCTTATCCATCGCATTACATTATTTGCCATTTGCCTCTCGTTTTCCTCTCCCCCACTTGACCCTTGCCATTTTATTCACCCTCTTTTTCCTTCCTGCCTTCTATGTGCTCGTTCTTTTTGCAATTTGCTGCCTTCATGTCTGAAACTGGGGTGGTTATCGTTGATAAGGATAATCATATGGAAAACTTTGATGCTATTGATGATCCTCTTGAAAATTCTACTATTTTACACACTAAAAGGTTTCGGATTGGTAGCGGTAATATTATTGGGAAGGGAGTTATTCAAGATTTCTTTACTTGTGCCGGTGCTTTGCCCACCATGAGTGGATCTATCCTTCATAAAACTAGTAGTCTCACGGATGCTATATTTTTTCTCATATTTGAACTTGAAAGACAATTTTTACATATGCATCCTTCCATAAAAAGGATTTTCCTAGAATTTTCTAATATTGAGCATTCTTCTGTTAAGCGAGCAGCAACCATCTTTTTAGCTCATGAGTTCAGATTTATAATAAAAGAAGCCAATGAATTTTTTGCGCATTATAGGATGGATGCTGGCTGTCCTCCCATAGAAGCAATCCTTTTTATCAAGAAGACATTATGCGTTTACGATCTTTAGATCATGTTGCTTTTAATGAAAACCTTAGAAAAAAGGTTCCTACCGATGTTCTTGTTAATAGGATCTCTGAACTTAATGATAATTTTGCTATCGAGAACAATGGGCTAGGTTTTTCCCTTGAGCAAAGGCTCATGACTTTTTGCCAAAAGTATGCCTATAATGATGAATTGGTTGTGCAATATGAGGGGCGAAAGGAGGAACCAACACCTCCCGAGCTTGATCTTGGGGACTTTTGTCCCATTAAATTTAGCCCTTTTGATTATTTTTGCTTGCCACAAAGAAAGCTTGCTGCTGAACGTAGGGAGTATGAGATGAGTTTTCGCGATTTACCTTATCATTATCATGGTAATACCTAGATCTATCCTTGCTTTTATGCCTAGCTAGGGGCGTTAAACGATAGCGCTTGTTGGGAGGCAACCCAATTTTATTTTTGTTTCTTGCTTTTTGATTCTGTTTAGTAATAAATAATTCATCTAGCCTTTGTTTAGATGTGGTTTTATGCTTTTAATTAGTGTTTGTTCCAAGTAAAACCTTTGGGAGGACTTGGGGAAAGTCTTTGCGATCTTGCTGTAAAAAACAGAAACGTTAGCACTCACGAGATTTGCTGCCATTTTTTTACTGTAGAGTGCTATTTAGTTAATTCTTTTTGCAGATGATTAATATATAAATTTCTCAAGTCCAGAAATTTATTTTATAATTTTTGGGGTTCCAGAAGTATTCGAAACCTACAGATTACTACCGACTGTTCTGTGTTGACAGATTCTGTTTTTCATGTGTTGTTTGCTTATTTTGATGAATCTATGGCTAGTAATAGAGTTTATGAACCATGGAAAAGTTGGAATACAGTAGGTTTAACACCAATATAAATAAATAATGAGTTCATTACAGTACATTGAAGTGGTGGTTTGTTTTCTTTGACTAACGGAGCTCACGAGATTTTCTTTTAAGTTTTGTGTTGTGAAGTTTTCAAGTTTTGGGTAAAGATTTGATGGATTATGGAACAAGGAGTGGCAAGAACCTAAGATTGGGGATGCCCAAGGAACCCCAAGGTAAAATCCAAGGACAACCAAAAGCCTAAGCTTGGGGATGCCCCGGAAGGCATCCCCTCTTTCGTCTTCGTCCATCGGTAACTTTACTTGGAGCTATATTTTTATTCGCCACATGATATGTGTTTTGCTTGGAGCGTCTTGTATGATTTGAGTCTTTGCTTTTTAGTTTATCACAATCATCCTTCCTGTACACACCTTTCTGGAGAGACACACATGAATGGAATTTATTTGAATAATCTATGTGCTTCACTTATATCTTTTGAGTTGGATAATTTTTGCTCTAGTGCTTCGCTTATATCTTTTAGAGCACGGCAGTGGTTATATTTTATAGAAATAATTGATCTCTCATGCTTCACTTATATCATTTGGAGAGTATTTTAGAACATCATGGTAATTTACTTTGGTTATAAATTTTAAATTCTAAGAGAAGTTGGATGCTTGATAGTTGTTTTCAGATATAAAGGTGATAATACTAGAGGTGTGCTAGTTTAGTAATTGTGAAATTGATGAATACTTGTGTTGAAGTTGGCAAGTCCCATAGCATGCACGTATGGTAAGCGTTGTGTGACAAATTTGAAGCATGGGGTGTTCTTTGATTGCTTTCCTTATGAGTGGCGGTCGGGGACGAGCGATGGTCTTTTCCTACCAATCTATCCCCCTAGGAGCATGCTCGTAGTGCTTGGTTTTGATGACTTGTAGATTTTTGCAATAAATATGTGAGTTCTTTATGACTAATGTTGAGTCCATGGATTATATGCACTCTCACCCTTCCATCATTGCTAGCCTCTTCGGTACCGTGCATTGCCCTTTCTCACCTTGAGAGTTGGTGCAAACTTCACCGGTGCATCCAAACCCCGTGATATGATACGCTCTATCACACATAAGCCTCCTTATATGTTCCTCAAAACAGCCACCATACCTACCTATTATGGAATTTCCATAGCCATTCCGAGATATATTGCCATGCAACTTTTCACCGTTCCATTTATTATGACACGCATCATCATTATCATATTGCTTTGCATGATCATGTAGTTGACATCGTATTTGTGGCAAAGCCACCATGCTTAATTTTTCATACATGTCACTCTTGATTCATCGCAATCCCGGTACACCGCCAGAGGCATTCACATAGAGTCATATTTTGTTCTAAGTATCGAGTTGTAATTCTTGAGCTGTAAGTAAATAAAAGTGTGATGATCATCATTAGAGCATTGTCCCATGTGAGGAAAGGATGATGAAGACTATGATTCCCCCACAAGTCGGGGTGAGAGTTCGGACGAAAAATAAAAATAAATAAATAAAAGAGGCCATAAAAAAGAGAAGAAGGCCCAACAAAAAAAAGGGAGAGAAAAGAGAGAAGGGACAATGTTACTATCCTTTTTCCACACTTGTGCTTCAAAGTAGCACCATGATCTCCATGATAGAGAGTCTCTTATTTTTGTCACTTTCATATAGTAGTGGGAATTTTTCATTATAGAACTTGGCTTGTATATTCCAATGATGGGCTTCCTCAAATGCCCTAGGTCTTCGTGAGCAAGCAAGTTGGATGCACACCCACTTAGTTTCTTTGATGAGCTTTCATATATTTATAGCTCTAGTGCATCTGTTGCATGGCAATCCCTACTCCTTGCATTGACATCAATCGGCAGGCATCTCCATAGCCCATTGATTAGTCGCGTCAATGTGAGACTTTCTCCCTTTTTGTCTTCTCACACAACCTCAGACATCATATTGTATTCCACCCATAGTGCTATGTCCATGGCTCACGCTCATATATTGCGTAAAACTTGAAAGAGTTTGAAAAGGCTAAGTATGAAACAATTGCTTGGCTTGTCATCGGGGTTGTGCATGATGAGAGCATTTTGTGTGACGAAAATGAAGCATGGCCAAACTATATGATTTTGTAGGGATACATTTTCTTTGGCTATGTTATTTTGATAAGACACAATTGCTTGATTAGCATACTTGGAGTATTACTATTTTTATGTCAACAATAAACTTTTATCTTGAATCTTTCGAATCTGAATATTCATGCCACAATAGAGAAAAATACATTGAAGAACATGCTAGAAAGCATTCCACATAAAAAATTCCGTTTTTATCATTTACCTACTCACGGACGAGCAGGAATTAAGCTTGGGGATGCTTGATACGTCTCCAACGTATCTCTAATTTTTGATTGTTCCATGCTATTATATTATCTGTTTTGGATGTTAATGGGCTTTATTTTACACCTTTATATTATTTTTGGGACTAACCTATTAACCCAAGGCCCAGTGCAAATTGCTGTTTTTTTTCCTATTTCAGTGTTTCGCATAAACGGAATATCAAACGGAGTCCAAACGGAATGAAACCTTCGGGAGCATGATTTTTGGAACAAATGTGATCCTGAGGACTTGGAGTGGACGTCAAGAAACGAACGAGGTGTCCACGAGGCAGGGGGCGCGCCTACCCCCATGGGCGCGCCCTCCCCCCTCATGACTCAACTGACCTACTACTTCCTCCTATATATGTTCACATACCCCGAAAACATCTAGGAGCACCACAAAACCCTATTTCCACCGCCGCAACCTTATGTACCCAAGAGATCCCATCTTGGGGCCTTTTACGGAGCTCCGCCGGAGGTGGCATCGATCACGGAGGGCCTCTACATCAACTCGATGGCCCCTCTGATGATGTGTGAGTAGTTTACTTCAGACCTTCGGGTCCATAGTTATTAGCTAGATGGCTTCTTCTCTCTCTTTGAATCTCAATACAAAGTTCTCCTCGATCTTCTTGGATATCTATTTGATGTAACTCTTTTTGCGGTGTGTTTGTCGAGATTCGATGAATTGTGGGTTTAGGATCAAGTCTATCTATGAACAATATCTGATTCTTCTCTGAAATATTTTATGCATGATTGGTTATCTTTGCATGTCTCTTCGAATTATCAGTTTTGTTTGGCCTACTAGATTGATCTTTCTTGCAATGGGAGAAGTGCTTAGCTTTGGGTTCAATCTTGCGGTGCTCGATCCCAGTGACAGTAAGGGAAACGACACATATTGTATTGTTGGCATCGAGGATAAAAAGATGGGGTTTATATCATATTGCTTGAGTTTATCCCTCTACATCATGTCATCTTAACTAATGCGTTACTCTATTCTTATGAACTTAATACTCTAGATGCATGCTGGATAGCGGTCGATGTGTGGAGTAATAGTAGTAGATGCAGGCAGGAGTCGGTCTACTTGTTGTAGACGTGATGCCTATACACATGATCATGCCAAGATATTCTCATAATTATTTGCTTTTCTATCAATTGCTCGACAGTAATTTGTTCACCCACCGTAATACTTATGCGATCTTGAGAGAAGCCACTAGTGAAACCTATGGCCCCCGGGTCTAATTTTCAACATATAAGTTTCCAATCTATTTTACTTTGCAATCTTTACTTTCAATCTATATCATAAAAATACCAAAAATATTTATCTTATCATTATTATCTCTATCAAATCTCACTCTCATAAGTGACCGTGAAGGGATTGACAACCCCTTTATCGCGTTGGTTGCGAGGTTCTTATTTGTTTGTGTAGGTACGAGGGACTTGCGTGTGGCCTCCTACTGGATTGATACCTTGGTTCTCAAAAACTGAGGGAAATACTTACACTAGTTTGCTGCATCACCCTTTCCTCTTCAAGGGAAAACCAACACAGTGCTCAAGAGGTAGCACGCACAGGCACGGGCGCTGGCGCTGGCATGTACATGAGCTCGCGCGGGTCCGCGAAGACCTCGCTAACGCCCACGGCTTCCAGCTCTACGATAGTGCTCGGCGACCAGCTCGTCAATGCGATGGGGATGGTCGTTGTCTGTGTCAAAGCCGGCGGATCTCAGGTAGGGGGTCCCGAACTGTGCGTCTAAGGTTGATGGTAACAGGGGCAGGGGACACGATGTTTTACCCAGGTTCGGGCCCTCTTGATGGAGATAATACCCTACGTCCTGCTTGATCGATATTGATGAATATGAGGATTACAAGAGTTGATCTACCACGGGATCGTTGTGGTTAAAACCATAGAAGTCTAGCCTGTATGATTATGATTATGATTGCCTTTATGGACTAACCCCTCCGGTTTATATAGACACCGGAGGGGACTAGGGTTGTACAAAGTCGGTTACAGAGAAAGGAATCTTCATATCCGAATGCCACACTTTCCATCCACGCAAAGGATAGTCCCATACGGACACGGGAGAGAGTCTTATGTCTTGTATCTTCACGACCCATCAGTCCGGCCCATGTCCAAGAGGTCGGACGCTCGAGGACTGCTTAATCCAGGACTCACTCAGCAGCCCCTGAACCAGGCTTCAATGACGAGGTGTCCAGCGCATAGATTGTCTTCGGCATTGCAAGGCGGGTTCCTTCTCCGAATACTCCAAAACAACCTTTGAACATAGAAAACGTGTCCGACTCTGCAAAACAAGTACGACACACAACCGCAGTGAGTATAATATTTATAAGTCCAATCTACTGACAATTTTTGTAGCGTGACATCACGTCCCTGCCCGGTCATTATTTCGAACCGTTTTTGAGCCTCCCGCTCCATGTTTCAAGATGCGGTTTTATTGGCACATCTTGTCCAAGTATAGATTGTGTCCCCTTATTACGGGATTCTCATCAATACGGGCGTGGGTAATCCAACCGCGCCGCCTGCATGACCCTTGGGGAATAGGCGAGTTTTAAGGCGAGTGGGAGGCGCTTGATATTCACTGCCTTTACAAAGGGATAATGATTCACCTCTTTCACCCACGCCTTCCTTCTCTCTACCCATCCATTCTCAAGCTCCAGCGCCCAAGCTTCCATCCTTTCCTCCTCAAAAAAGCACTCCAGCCATGTCCGGATCTAGAGCGCAAGGCAAGTGGATGGTTTCCTCGTCAAGGAGAAGGACATCACCAAGCTCCGGGATGCCGGGTACTTACCCAAAGAAATCGCCCACCGGCTTCCAGCAACGGGGCAGCTCATCCCCACCCCAGAGCCCCATGAGAGGCTGGTATTCATCCCCCATTTCGTCCGCAGATTGGGATTTCCTCTCCACCCATTTGTCCGCGGACTCATGTTCTACTACGGGTTGGATTTCCACGACCCCCCCCCAATTCCTTCCTCAACATCTCGGCATTCATTGTTGTGTGTGAGGCCTTCCTTCGCATCCCACCCTACTTCGGATTGTGGTTAAAGATCTTCAATGTGAAGCCGAAGGTGGTGGGCGGTCAAGACGTAGAGTGCGGAGGTGCCATAGTGAGCAAGCTGCCCAATGTCACATGGCCCAAGGGTACCTTCATGGAGACCTTCAAAGGGTGGCAACAACAGTGGTTCTACGTCACAGAGCCTCGCGAAGCCACCTGGGCCGTGGCTCTTGAATTCCAGTCCGGCGCCCCGATGCAGCTCACCTCCTGGCTAGAGAAGGGCCTGGACTGGTCTTCGTCGGACGAGCTGACAACGCTTCAGACGCACATCAGGAGCATGGTGGACAAGAACGTCAAGCTTGTCAATGTGATCCAGGTGATGCTCGCTCGCCGGATCCTTCCGTGCTAAAGCCGGACTTGCCATTTGTGGGAGTTCGATCCGGCCAAGCACCAGACCTTGCAACAGTTCTTCGGCACTATGCATGAAGACGTCTAAGCTTCAAGGCCAACGAGACGTAGCCGGTGACGACCGAGGACCACGGGCATGACCTGGCCCATCCCGCTAGTGCGGTAAGTTTTTCGTATTTCAAGGTGTATCCTTTACTTGCATATTCAAGGAAGATGTCTAAGCTTCCCCATTCATTTTTTAGGGCTGGAAAAAGAAGGCAGAGCGGATCCAGTGTCTGGCTCCGCTGCCCGAAGACCCAGCAATCCCTCTTCTGACGAACATGCTGGTTTCGGCGCCCTACCAAGCGCCGGAGAAGAAGTCCAAGAAGAAGGCCAAGGAGACTAGGAGTGGTCTCCACCATAAGGGCACTTCGGAGTGACGCCCGAAGATGCCAAGACGCACTCCTCCCACACTGATGATGGGGAGGAGGAGGAAAGCGATTCTCCCCTGGAGGGGGGAGGGAAGAGAAGGGTGGCCTCCACGCATCTGGAGGCAGAGGCGTCCAAGAAGGGGAAGGCCTCCACCACGGACAACTCCGCATGGGACATTGATAGAAGCTCTGAGTAGCGCCCCAGGTATAAGGCCCTGGCCGAGTCGTAAGTACTCGAAGATGCACGCAAATATCCAGCTCCTTTACTTTATGATTTTAACATGTTGAATTATGCGCTTGCAGTCTAGCTCGTTCCGACCTCGAGCGATCCTCATCTTCGGGAAATTCGCTGGATCCGAAGGTGATGGACAGCGAGTCCCTTTTGGCGGCCTCTTCTCCCAAGGCCATGGATGACGCTGAGGTGCTGTCTCGAAGGACCTGCCCAAGCCAGGCAGAGACACAGGAGGCCATCAGGGTGGCACCAGAGGGGGAACCCTCGGCCGCCGGACACATGGGGGAGAAAATCCCCATGGAGACTAGCGATGGGGGCTGTATCCAACCTAGCCCCCAGCCGAATACAATTCTAGAGACCTGTATGGCTCCGGAATCCGGCAAGCAACCTCCTTCAAAAGGAGGTGCACCGATTCCACCGGTGAACTCTGTCCATCCAGAGGCACTGGATACTCTACTGGAAGCGCTGCAAAGCGCTTCCATTGTTGAGGAACACCGTATCCTTATGGGTACGGTGATTGAGAGGGTTGAGTCCGTTAACAGCGGACAGACCGAAGCCTGCACCAGCCTCCTAACAGGCTTTGTATAAAAAGAATGTCATAGTATAGACAGTAGCCCCTGAGATTCTGTCCGGTGTTCGGAAGGAAAAGCCGGACAGAGGATCAAGTAATTTTCGCAGGAGACTAACCAAATATGTCTTACGTGAATAAGCAGGCATCATTGTTGGCTGCAACCTCTCATACTGCCAAAGTTTCGGACTGAAGCAGAGTCTGGAGCGGGCCGAGGAAGAGCTCGGCCATGTAAAAAAGCAGCTAGAAGACAAGCAATGTATGCAATGACCTTTTTGTAGATCCAGAAGGGATGAATGATTTCTGCTGGCCATAGTGCTGGCCATAGTGCCATGATATTTGTTAGGAGTGGCGACCGAGGTGGAGATCCTCAAGAAGGCGCTGGCCGAGGACGAGGAGAGAGCGGCAAAGAAACAAGCCGCCCACGAAAAGTTTGAGGCCAGGGTCGGTGAGGTCCAGCAGGATCTCCAGGACGCCGTGAAGAAATACGAGTCCTTGGAGCTCAACGTTGCGGATCAAGAGTTTGAACTTGCCAAGGCCCACCAAAGCGCGCACGATGCCCGGGTTGAAGCCCAGGGCGCCCTCCAGGAAATCCAGGAGGCCAGAAAAATCGCGGCGGGTAAGGCCTTTATTATGCAGAGCAAGTATGTGAAGAAAAGGTTCCTCTTACTGACCCGGATTTGTAGTTCTCCATGGGCATTTGCGGATCTGCCGCACAGCGCTGTCGACGCTGTGGAGTTCTTCCGAGCCGAAGAGGGGAGGTCGACGGAGAAGCTACTCTGGTCGCAATAGCTTGCGCCCGAACATCCAGTGCCCTTTAGCGATCAGCTAAAACAGCTGGTCGAACTGCATAGGCTGGCCGAACTAGCCATGAAGGATTTAATAATCCAGCTATGGCCTGCCGAAGTCATAGCTAGCAGTTGCTTCAGGCTCGTGAAGCGGCTGGTTGATGCCTGCCCCCGGCTTGACGTCATCAAGCGATCAGTCTATATCGAGGGTGCGAGGATGGCCTTCGCCCATGTCAAGGTGCAGTGGGCGAAGATCGACGCCGTGAAGCTCGTGACCGAAGGACCACCCACTGGCAAGGAGCACCGCACGCCGGAGTGGTATTTTGGTGATGTCCTTAAGGGATCCCGGATTGTAGAGGGCTAGTGTTCAAAAGACATTATCTTCGAATGAATACATTCATGTTATCTTGTCTTGTATGATGAAACAAAGCCATTATGTAATATAATGCTTGTTTATTATTTAAAAATTTTCCTCCTGTGCGGCCGTTTTTATTAAATCTGAGAGTTGGCCAGTCGTCGGCTTCAACCCCCACGTAGGTAGTATAGGGTGTTCGGGATGGAATCTAAACACTCTTGATCCAGGAATTTGGTCCTTGAAGGATGTGTTTAGCGCAACGAACCAGGCAATCGGACTATGCGACTTTTTCACTCTCACTTAGCCATAGGAGTTTGACAATAGAAATGTAGGCGCAACCCCTAGTATTTGTTAGTCCGGACCAGGGTGTTGTAGACACCTGATCAGGTGAAGGCCAATCCGTCGCATAATGCAGAAAAAATCGCAAGAGATTTTAACCTCCGAAGAGCTGACCAACTCACGCCGCATCATGATAGTCAGTTTTCGGCTTTCTCTAATGAGGTGCTCATCCGGATAAACCAGGACACAATCGAAGTAGTTCTCCCTTTACTACCCTAGCCGATAGAGCGGAACGTAAGGTAGTAAGCATAGGAGCCGGGCAACCCAACTATTGACCAAAGACATGATTCAGAGCCGATGCATATAATGCTAAATTCTGGGGCCGAACTGTACTGTAAAAGTGTTCAGACTCGTTGTCGTAGTATGGAGCGCAATAAAGCCCCTGGCAAATTACGGCGTACCAAAGTGTACAGATGCAATCGATAAGAATAGCGAGATAAAATGAAGTAAAAAGCCAGTGCCAGATGAGTTGGGCCGCAAACTATGTTCATTATAATTTTGATTAATACATCAAAGCGTATTTGTACAAATAGTGCGATAAGCAACATGGCTATTTAACATGCCAAGACCAAGGGGGAGCTGCGTACGGGTTCTGAAAACAGGTAGAATGACCGTCAAGAAGAACATCTAGAGATTCCCCACACATCTGTGCTGCTTGCCGACTTGGTATACCCGTCCTTCGAAAGGACCGATGATCAGGCCGTCGAGAGGGGCCTGTAGAGAAGAGACAAAATGTCAGGACCCTGATTCCAAGCCACATCGATCTAGCCGATAACACCTCATATCACTTTGCGGCCTCACGCACGGTATCCCACGGGTGTCGCCTTACCATGGCCCGGGAACGTTTGCGCCTTTTGGCTCACGTATATGATAGTGTCACTAGCATCCATATGATAGAGAACCCGGGCCGACATGGCTAGTCGTGAACCCAAAGCGGCACAGACCTATGGAGACAGGCATACATGAATTGCATTGAGCATGTCGGTCATCAGCGAGTGATTCCGGGCTGTAGCACTGGGCTAACAAGACTCCGGGGAACCCGGGCTGTAGCAGGCTAGGCAGGACTCTGGAAGTCACCGCGTGACATTTCCCCGAAGGGACAAACATAGGAACAAAGTGAAACACATGCCGGCCAGTCAAGTGTCCTGAATAGTAGTGATGGGCTAGCAGGACTCCGGTGAACCGGGCTGTAGTGGACTACTATGGCTCGAGGAACACTAGACTACATTTCCCCATAAGAAAGGCTGCCAAGGATAAACAACTAGATTGTCGGATCCCACTCATACCAAGCATTTCAATCATACACACAATATGCCCGATATGAGTACGTACAACATGGCATCACAACAAAACTCTACAACTCAAGTACTTTATTTATAGGCTCCAGAGAGCCATACATAACATGTTCATACAGATAGGGGTCACATGACCCGACACTCAAGTCATACAATCATACAAGCACATGCGGAAGCAACTAGTCTGAGTACAGACACTAGAAAGAAAGAAGGCTTCTCGAAGCCTGTCTATCTACATAGGGCCCTCCATGGCCAGGATCACCACCTGGGTGGCTAGTCACTCGTCGACGTCAAGGTCTACGTAGAACCCATCGGAGGGGGCGGTGTTGTCGTCTGAAAACAGTAATTAAGCAAACATGAGTACAAAGGTACTCAGCAAGTCTTACAACAGAACCTACTATACATGCTTATTCTCAAGAAGGAGGTGCGGTTATTGCAGCAAGCCAGCTTTGACTCTTGCTAAGCTATCCTACGGAACTCCACCAGTAAAATAGTTTTCGCACACAAGTCCACTACTCACCAACACAATACTCCACCGAGGATCCACCCTCGTCATCCTACAAGAGGGCCATCCTCGGTATTCACACTTATCTTGAGTCTTTTATTAGTATCCATTAACTTGTCTATGAACCGCATAGGCAACCAAGTAGTCCTTTACCGCGGACGCAGCTATTCGAATAGTTTTATACCCTGCAGGGGTGTACTTCGTCACACATGTTTCCACCACTTAGCGTCTGCACACGACATGTGCTCGGCAGACTTCAAGCGAAAACTGACGTGGGTGTAGACCACGACCTGACTAACCTCACAAGTCTCTAGTACAGGTTTATCGCCTATTCAGGTTCCATCCGCAAGGAAATCCGGCCGGGGTGTCCTCAACGGCCCCAAACGATGTGTACAGGGTCCCGAGATGCCAAACAGGCGCCCCGCATACCCGGCCATAGTGTATCTACCGCATCATAGCCCACCCCTAGGGTCAGCGCTACACACGGCCGCCAACACATGTCCTACAAACACCAGAAACTAGTTGCAACTCCTGGACAGAGGGCGAGAGGGGTCAGTAAGTCGAGCGGGGTCATATTTCAGGGCCCAATGTGTGGTAGTAGCTGAATCTTAAATCAGGCATACAGATCTCAGTTCTTATGGACGGTCTCAATGAAACAACCCACCATGTACTCCTACATGGCCTCTCATCATTACCTTTACCAAAACATGTTCAACACATTCCTCACATTACCGACATATCATATCACTCTAGCCCATCACCCAGATGAACCAGACCTGACACAACTCTAAGCATAGCAGGCATAGCAAGGTAGGAATCACATACATGGCTCAAACAACTCCTACACATGCTAGTGGGTTTCATCTAGTTACTGTGTCAATGACAGGTCATGTAGAGGATAAGGGTTCAACTACCGAAACACACAGCAGTTTGAATCACGTTGTCTTAATGCAGTAAACAAGAGCAGAAGCGAGAACATGGTTTTGTATCGGAATGATCAATGGGTTGCTTGCTTGTTGTAGTGGTAGTAGGGTACTGCCCTTCAGACGGATACTCGGGGTTATCCTCGGAGGCAGAACCTACCACGAAAGACACACCGAAACATAATCAACACATGGCAATATGCAACAATATGATGCATGCTATGACATGGCAAGATGAAGGTGTCTTGGCCTAATGCAAGCTAAAACAGAAATGGATGAACTCATTTGAGTCAAAGATTCAATTATTAGCTTATTAAACATGGCTTTGTTAGTGCATTATCTCATTCTGCTTAAACAGCAAGGTTAACTTGTTTTTTCATGCATGAAACCATTACACATGGATATATTGAATTTTTCTGATCATTTTTCATATATAAATCTTTGCATTTGGAGCTATGGTTGATTTTCTATGATTTTTAGAAGTTTTGATTATTTTCTGGAATTTCCTATTAAAGAATAAATCTAGAAATTGAATTAATGCGTCAGCACTGCGTCACTGTGACGTCAGCGGGTCAAAGGCGCCAGCCCAGGTCAAACCTGACTGGTGGGCCCCTTCTGTCAGTCTCTCAGCTAACTAACAGAGTTGGTTAGTGTTTAGTTAGCACTAAACTGGGTTAGTTAGGCTCTGGGCCCACATGTCAGTGAGAGAGGGGTAGTTAACGGCGTCATTAACCTCTAACAGAGTGATTAGCTCTAATTTAAACTAATCTAAATTAGTTAGAAGCCGGCCCCACACATGAGTGTCTCAGATGGAGTCAAACTGGGTCAAACCCCTGGTCAGCGGGGCTAATCCCGCCGGCGTTGAGTCGCCGGCGAGACCGAGATGGCGGAGAGCTTCAGATTTGGTCCTCCGGTGACCAAATCGCCGGTGGAGATGTGCTACGCGTAGCTGGGGAGCTGCCGCATCCAGTGGTGCAAGTGGTTGGACACGGGAACGCCGGAAACGACGCCGGCGAGCTCGACAGCGGCAGCCGGAGTTCGGACGGGGTTGGGTTCGACGCTACGGTGCACGGGAGAAAGAGCTGGTGGTGGCTACGGGCTCCTGGTGCTGCGCTGAGCACAACAGTGAGCTTGGCTTCGAGCCACTGTGGCTCTAGCCACGACGGCGCCATGGCCGGCGGCGGGGAGCTTTCGGGTGCGGTGGAAGTGGCGACTGCAGAGGCCAAATGAGCACAGGAGCTAGGGGAAGAGGAAGAGGAACTCACAGCGGGGTCGGAGAGGGGGTCAGCGAGCTCGGGGAGGTCCTGGCGGCACCGAATCGACCGGAGACGGCTTGTGTTCCCGAGGTTGAAGACGAGGGCGAAGATAGCGTTCGGCGGCGTTTGGAGTCGCGTGGGTCAGCGGAGAAGTCCAGGGCGACGAGGCGGAGCTATTGGGCTTGTCGGAGGGGCGAGGGGGTGGCTCTGGTGACATCTACGGCGAACGGCGGCGAGGATCATGCTCGGCCATCGCGGGAGAGGGTGAGGGAAATGAGGGGGAGAGTGAGGTAGGATGAGAGGGGGACGTGAGGGTCGGCGTGGCATCCCTGGACATCTCCAGGGCGTCAGCAGAAGCAGGAGGTGGCCGGCGTGTGGCCGCGGGCGCTGGCCACGCGCTCCTCGTCCTCCTGGCGGGAGGAGGACGACGACTGGCAAGGCCAGTCAGCTGGGCCGAGCCAGGTGGGCTGGGCCAGCACAGGTAAGGCCCAGGTGGGCTTCCCTCTCTCTCTCTTTTTGATTTGTTTCTGTTTTTCTATTTAACTGCAACTGTTGGGCTTTATTAAAAAAAAATACTAAAACGTTTCCAAAAATCCTGAAAATAATTGTGGGCTCTGTTTAGAATATTTCCAACAGCAAACATTTATTTCCAGAATTATTTGAGCATTTAAATTATTTTATAGCATTTAAATGCCCAAAATCAAATACTTATGATTTAATTCAATGACCTTCTATTGACCTAGAAAATTGTGCACCAAATTTGCCAGAGGGTCTAACCCAAGGCAAAGAGAGTGAACTTTTTTAGAAGGGCATTTCAGGTTCATTGAAAAATAATTTTAGTAAACCCTAGTTGTTTCCAAGGGGGGGGGTTGGGGGTTCTGTCTTCCCCATTTCAAATTTAAGAGGAATTTAAACATGATGCACACTCTAATGCTTAAACTAACTAGGGTGTGACAACTCACCCCCACTCAAAAGAATCTCGTCCCGAGATTTAGGATCCTCCAGGAAGAAGGTGGGGTACTTGAGTCGAAGACGATCCTCCCTTTCCCAAGTGGCTTCTTTCTCGGAATGGTGTGACCATTGAACCTTGAGAAACTTGATATTATGACGTCGAGTGGTACGCTCGGCTTGATCAAGGATACGAATGGGATATTCCCGATAGGAGAGGTTATCTTGTAGATCAAGCGTTTCGTGGTCCACTCCACGGATGGGATCCGTGAAGCAACGCCTGAGTTGAGAAACGTGGAAGACATCGTGAACTCTGGAAAGATGCAAAGGTAGTTCCAATTGGTAGGCAACTTCTCCTCGTTTGGCAAAAATGCGAAAGGGTCCAATGTAACGAGGAGCCAATTTGCCTTTGATACCAAAACGATGGGTTCCCTTTAACGGAGTAACCCGAAGGTAAGCCTTCTCGTCGACTTCATAAGTCATAGGCTTATGTTTACGATCATATTGACTCTTTTGACGAGATTGGGCTATTTTCAATTTCTCACGAATAACACGAACCTGCTCTTCTGCTTCCTGAATCATATCCGGGCCAAAGAGTTGTCTTTCCCCGGTTTCTGACCAGTTAAGAGGCGTTCGACATTTTCGTCCATAGAGAGCTTCGAAAGGAGCCTTGCCCAAGCTGGCTTGATAACTATTGTTATAAGCAAACTCCATGAATGGAAGGCATTTCTCCCAACTCATTCCGAACGAGATAACAGAAGCTCGGAGCATATCTTCCAGAATTTGATTAACTCGTTCTACTTGATCACTTGATTGAGGATGGAAGGCGGTACTAAAAGACAGACGAGTTCCCTTAGCATTTTGGAAACTTTCCCAAATTCGAGAGGTGAAGAGACTCCCACGGTCTGAGTTAATTTCCAATGGAACACCATGAAGAGACACTATTCGGGAGATGTATAAATCGGCTATCTGGCTAGCGGTGATACTCTCACGAACAGGTAGGAAATGGGCTACTTTGGAAAGTCGGTCGATCACGACGAAGATGGCATTATTCCCTCTCTTGGTTCTGGGAAACCCAGTGATGAAATCCATACTGATTTTATCCCATTTCCATTCAGGAATATCCAAAGGTTGAAGGGTGCCAGCAGGCCGTTGATGCTCTGCTTTAACACGAGGAAAAACGTCACAATTAGCAATGTATTGAGCGATTTCTCTCTTCATCCTAGTCCACCAAAACCTCTGGCATAGGTCTTGATACATTTTAGTACTACCGGGATGAATGGTGAGAGGGGATTCATGAGCTTCCTTAAGGATCAACTGGCGTAGATGTTGTTTCTTGGGAACCACCAAACGGTTCTCGAAGAAGACAGCACCCCGCTTATCCATGGAAAAACATTTAGCAACTCCGCTAGCAATGTTTTCCCTAATCCGGGATATGCCCTTATCACGCTTCTGGGCAGCTATGATTTGATCCATAAGGGTAGGTTTCGCCACCAGGGTGGATAGGAATCCTCGAGGAACAATGTGAAGATTAAGCTTACGAAATTCCTCATGGAGAAGTGGTTGACTTTGTTGTAACATCAGGTTGTTACAATAGGACTTACGGCTTAGCGCATCAGCCATGACATTGGCTTTGCCCGGGGTGTAAGTTATTCCTAAGTCGTAATCCGAGATCAACTCAACCCAACGTCTTTGCCTGAGATTCAAATCTGGTTGGGTGAAGATATATTTCAAACTTTGGTGATCGGTGAAGATCTCGCAACGATTACCGAGAAGGTAATGTCGCCAAGTTTTAAGTGCATGGACTACAGCTGCAAGCTCTAGATCATGTGTGGGATAATTTTCCTCATGTGGGTGTAATTGCCGTGAAGCATAGGCAATTACCTGACGATCTTGCATGAGTATGCAACCTAGTCCTTGTCGCGAGGCGTCGCAATAGATAATAAAGTCCTTGGAGAAGTCTGGTGGTACCAGTACGGGAGCAGATGTCAGGCGTCTTTTCAGTTCCTGAAAGCTGAACTCGCACTGTGGAGTCCACTCGAACTTTTTATCTTTCTTGAGGAGTTCAGTTAGAGGTTTAGCAACCTTGGAGAAATTCTCGACGAAGCGGCGGCAATAGCTCGCTAAGCCAAGGAAGCTCCGAACTTGCTTAACCGTCTCAGGTGGAGTCCAATCAAGGACGGCTTGAACTCGCTCGGGATTGACAGCAATACCCTTACCAGAGATTACATGGCCTAGATAGGTCACTTCTGGCAACCAAAATTCACACTTGGAGAATTTGGCATAAAGGCGATGCTCTCGAAGTTTCATCAATACCAGCCTTAGATGTTCGGCATGTTCCTCTTCATTCTTGGAGTAGATGAGTATGTCATCGAGGTATACTACGACGAATTTATCCAAGTACTCCATGAAGACCGAGTTCATTAACCGAGAGAAGGTAGCTGGGGCATTTGTTAAACCGAAGGACATGACGGTGTACTCGTATTGGCCATAACGAGTAACAAAGGCCGTTTTGGGAATGTCCCCGTTTCTGATTTTGATTTGATGGTAGCCCAACCTCAAATCCATCTTGGAAAAGACTGAGGATCCAGCGAGCTGATCATACAGATCGTTGATCCTGGGAAGCGGGTATTTGTTCTTGATGGTGACCAAGTTGACAGGTCGGTAATCCACAACCATTCGATCCGTTCCATCCTTCTTCTTAACGAAGAGGACGGGGCAAGCCCAAGGAGAGGAACTAGGACGGATGAAACCCTTTTTCAAGGACTCATCGAGTTGGTTCTTAAGCTCGGCTAGTTCTAAGGGTGCCATCTTGTAGGGTCTTCTAGAAATTGGAACGGTTCCTGGAACAAGGTCTATCACAAACTCAACATCCCTGTCAGGTGGAACACCTGGCAGTTCTTCTGGAAAGACATCCGGAAAGTCTCGGACTACCGGAACATCCTCAAGGTCTGGAAGGGGGTTGGCATTTAGGGAGTAAAGTTGGCGCTTGGCCACTCGGGTTAAGACATTGACTGTCTTGCCCGATGGGTGAGTAAGTTGAACGGTTCTAGTGGCACAATCGATCTTAGCATAATGAGCTGACATCCAGTCCATACCCAAGATGATGTTTATGTCCGAGGACTTGAGAGCTATTAAGGATGCAAGGAAGACAAGTCTATCGACAAGAATTTCGTTCCCATGGCTTACTCTAGAAGTTTGCCATCTAGAGCCAGGGGTTTGAATTTCCATGGTAGAGGGCATGTCACAGAATGTCGTGTTATGCAATCGAGCATAGTTCTCGGATATGAATGAATGAGATGCTCCAGTATCGAAAAGAACAGATGCCGGATGGCAGTTAACAAGGAGCGTACCAAGGACGACGTTAGGATCCTCATGAGCCTCCTCGGCTGAAACATAGTTGACATGGCCACGTGCAGTGGTGGCCGGCTTGGCGTAGAATGTTTTTCCCGCGGGCTTACCACGGCCAACGGACTTTCCAGTTTGATTGGAGTTGTTGTTCTGGGGACACTCTCGACTATAGTGACCCGGCTCTCCACACTTAAAGCATGTCACCATATTGGGGCATGGAGCAGCGTTAGCAGCGGGGCCACCATAGGGCTTGGGCGGTGCAAATTGCTGGTTAGGACATGCGCCTCAAAGGATGGCCTCGTAATGAACCTGGGTGGCAGCGCCGTGCTTGGGATCCACACCCGGCGCTTCTGAGCTCCAGAGCCGGATGAAGAGCCAAAATCACGTGAGTGCTTGCGTGAAGCGTCATAATCAGTCTAGCCTGTCTCAGCACTGATGGCTTTATTGACGAACTTCTGAAAAGAGGTGCACTCGTGCAGACGAAGATCACAGCGAAGCTCAGGGCTAAGTCCCTTGTGGAACCTTGCCTGCTTCTTAGCGTCAGTAGATACCTCTTTAGGGGCATAACGTGCCAGATTCCCAAATTCACGACTATAAGCATCCACAGTCAGTCTTCCTTGGGTGAAGTTGCAGAACTCCTCCCTCTTGTGATCCATGAGACCTTCCGGAATGTGATGCTCACGGAAAGCCTCACTGAATTCAGCCCAAGTAGTAATTTGGCCGACCGGGCGCATAGCTTCAAAATTTCCCACCAGAGGCTAGCAGGGCCTTCGAGATGGTAGGCAGCGTAAGTAACCTTGTAGGCTTCGGCTACGTTGGCAGAACGTAGCTTGTGGGTGATGCTGTGAAGCCAGTCATCCGCGTCGAGGGGCTCGACGGAATGGTTAAACTTTGGTGGGTACAGCTTGATAAAGTCATTGATTGACACCAAGTCATTTCGCGGATGGCGTGCAATGTTCTTCTCAATCCGCTCTAGCAGGCGGTTAGTCTCACGCTTGTTTCTTTCCGCCTCCAGCATTACTTCGGCCAGAGAAGGCGGGTGAGGCAGATTTTCACCCCTAGCTGCACTGGCTTCCCCCTGCTCCGAGGCAGCAGGGTTGCTGCAGGTGTTGACCATCCTAGGAGAAAACAAGACAACAGTTTAGATAAGGATGGCTCAAGCTTAGCAAGGAAGTGCAGAATGTAATGGATAAAACGGAATGCAGAGATGTTCATCCGTATGTCATGGTAATATAAAACTGCCATATATATACCAACGGTCATACACATCATACATAGTTTAGTACAAGCCCAGGCTACAGTACAACTATGATGAAAGACGTTACATCTCATCAGAGGCACCCCAAGCTCCTATACATTATTTGTCTACACCTCCGGAATTGATTACACACAAAGTCATATTCCACAAGTCACGCAGGACAGTGGAGATACAACTACTACAATACTAGTGGTACTACTACTAACTCAGACAGCTCCGTAGTAGTCCTCATAGAAATCACCTCCATAGCCTGGAAGTTCAACGTGACCATCCGGGAACAGACGGTCCTGAGGAGCCTGTGGACCATAGGGGCTAGGATGAGGTCTTGGACCAACAAACGGTGGCCTGCGGGGACCACGGGGTGGGGTGATGCCTCCCACATCACGCCAATCCACCATGTCTGGCAAAGCAGATCTCACAGGATACAGATCCCTTGTATCCATACATCCAGCTTGCACCGCAGGTGCAAACCGAGTCAATGTAGCCCAATGATCAGCACGGGTATTGAAAAGCTCCAGCCTCAAGGCCCGATTCTCTCGGTCCTTATCTTCGAGCATCTCGGCAGTGGTACGAGTTAATGAGTCCTCCTGAGTGGAGTCAGCATAGATAGCCTGAAGATACCCTTGCGCTCCCGGAAGTGAAGCTGGCATGTAACGAAAGTCGGTGTTCCGAAGCAGGCCAGTCCGGACTCGCATGATGGTCATCATGGAATAGGCAGCATCCTGCACAGCCATCTCAACAGTAACCCCGAGTCCATAGGAACAGTGAAGGGGCTCGGTAGATCCAGGATAAGAAGGAAATATCCTGACGGTGCAGAAATATTGGCTTTGATTAAAGTCTCGGAATTGCTCTTCGACGGTGTATTCGGGATACCAACGGTAACCCTCTCGATCATTACCCGGACTAACATAGCAGTATGACCGGGCACATCGAGGCACCGGGTCAGGCGAACCACTTGGTTTTGAACACGGTTGGCCATCTGAAAGCACAACCACAATGCAAAGACATCAGAATTTCTAGGGAAAATTGGACAGCATAACAGCTGTAAATGCTCAGAAAAAGATTTGAGACATCCACAACAGTTCGCAATACCACTCAACAACATCATATCAAGGTTCTGATCCAATTAGAAACATACTAAAATAGTAGAAACTGAACTGGGGCTTGTAGCAACAATCCTATAAGCTACTACGGATTAGTAACACGTGAACCTGATAGAAGAAGAGACCCAAGTCCTTAACCCACGTTGAATGAGAAGAGAATGACTCAGATCAGAGGCATAGGGTAAAGGAGTAAAAGAGCCTTACGTTCCCTCCCACAATCAATTCCCCTACATATAACTAAAGCATTTCTAGACTCGACATCGACCAGCTTGGCTCAACGAACCTACAGGCAGTCCGGCTCTGATGCCAACGCTGTCAGGACCCCGATTCCAAGCCACATCGATCTAGCCGGTAACACCTCATATCACTTTGCGGCCTCACGCACGGTATCCCACGGGTGTCACCTTACCATGGCCCGGGACCGTTTGCGCCTTTTGGCCCACGTATATGATAGTGTCGCTAGCATACATATGACAGAGAACCCGGGCCGACATGGCTAGTCGTGAACCCAAAGCGGCACAGACCTATGGAGACGGGCATACATGAATCACATCGAGCATGTCGGTCATTAGCGAGTGATTCCGGGCTGTAGCACTGGGCTAATAGGACTCCGGGGAACCCGGGCTGTAGCAGGCTAGGCAGGACTTCGGAAGTCATCGCGTGACATTTCCCCGAAGGGACAGACATAGGAACAAAGTGAAACACATGCCGGCCAGTCAAGTGTCCTGAATAGTAGTGTTGGGCTAGCAGGACTCCGATGAACCAGGCTGTAGCGGACTACTCTGGCTCGAGGAACACTAGACTACATTTCCCCATAAGAAAGGCTGCCAAGGATAAACAACTAGATTGTCGGATCCCACTCATACCAAGCATTTCAATCATACACACAATATGCCCGATATGAGTACATACAACATGGCATCACAACAAAACTCTACAACTCAAGTACTTTATTTAAAGGCTCCAGAGAGCCATACATAACATGTTCATACAGATAGGGGTCACATGACCCGACACTCAAGTCATACAATCATACAAGCACATGCGGAAGCAACTAGTCTGAGTATAGACACTAGAAAGAAAGAAGGCTTCTCGAAGCCTGTCTATCTACATAGGGCCCTCCATGGCCAGGATCACCACCTGGGTGGCTAGTCACTCGTCGACGTCAAGGTCTACGTAGAACCCATCGGAGGGGGCGGTGTTGTCGTCTGAAAACAGTAATTAAGCAAACATGAGTACAAAGGTACTCAACAAGTCTTACAACAGAACCTACTATACATGCTTATTCTCAAGAAGGAGGTGGGGTTATTGCAGCAAGCCAGCTTTGACTCTTGGCTAAGCTATCCTACGGAACTCCACCAGTAAAATAGTTTTTACACACGAGTCTGATACTCACCAACAGAATACTCCACCGAGGATCCTCCCTCGTCATCCTACGAGAGGGCCATCCTCGGTACTCACACTTATCTTGAGTCTTTTAGTAGTATCCATTAACTTGTCTATGAACTGCATAGGCAACCAAGTAGTCCTTTACCGCGGACGCGGCTATTCGAATAGTTTTATACCCTGCAGGGGTGTACTTCGTCACACATGTTTCCACCACTTAGCGTCTGCACACGACATGTGCTCGGCAGACTTCAAGCGAAAACCGACGTGGGTGTAGACCACGACCTGACTAACCTCACAAGTCTCTAGTCCAGGTTTATCGCCTATTCAGGTTCCATCCGCAAGGAAATCCGGCCGGGGTGTCCTCAACGGCCCCAAACGATGTGTACAGGGTCCCGAGACGCCAAACGGGCGCCCGGCATACCCGGCCACAGTGTATCTACCGCATCATAGCCCACCCCTAGGGTCAGCGCTACGCACGGCCGCCAACACATGTCCTACAAACACCAGAAACTAGTTGCAACTCCTGGACAGAGGGCGAGAGGGGTCAGTAAGTCGAGCGGGGTCATATTTCAGGGCCCAATGTGTGGTAGTAGCTGAATCTTAAATCACGCATACAGATCTCAGTTCTTATGGACGGTCTCAATGAAACAACCCACCATGTACTCCTACATGGCCTCTCATCGATACCTTTACCAAAACATGTTCAACACATTCCTCACATTACCGACATATCATATCACTCTAGCCCATCACCCAGATGAACCAGACCTGACACAACTCTAAGCATAGCAGGCATAGCAAGGTAGGAATCACATACATGGCTCAATCAACTCCTACACATGCTAGTGGGTTTCATCTAGTTACTGTGGCAATGACAGGTCATGCAGAGGATAAGGGTTCAACTACCGTAACACACAGCAGTTTGAATCGCGTTGTCTTAATGCAGTAAACAAGAGCAGAAGCGAGAACATGGTTTTGTATCGGAATGATCAATGGGTTGCTTGCCTGTTGTAGTGGTAGTAGGGTACTGCCCTTCAGACGGATACTCGGGGTTATCCTCGGAGGCAGAACCTACCACGAAAGACACACCGAAACATAATCAACACATGGCAATATGCAACAATATGATGCATGCTATGACATGGCAAGATGAAGGTGTCTTGGCCTAATGCAAGCTAAAACAGAAATGGATGAACTCATTTGAGTCAAAGATTCAATTATTAGCTTATTAAACATGGCTTTATTAGTGCATTACCTCATTCTGCTTAAACAGCAAGGTTAACTTGTTTTTTCATGCATGAAACCATTACAGATGGATAGATTGAATTTTTCTGATCATTTTTCATATATAAATCTTTGCATTTGGAGCTATGGTTGATTTTCTATGATTTTTACAAGTTTTGATTATTTTCTGGAATTTCCTATTAAAGAATAAATCCAGAAATTGAATTAATGCGTCAGCACTGCGTCACTGTGATGTCAGCGGGTCAAAGGCGCCAGCCCAGGTCAAACCTGACTGGTGGGCCCCTTCTGTCAGTCTCTCAGCTAACTAACAGAGTTGGTTAGTGTTTAGTTAGCACTAAACTGGGTTAGTTAGGCTCTGGGCCCACATGTCAGTGAGAGAGGGGTAGTTAACGGTGTCATTAACCTCTAACAGAGTGATTACCTCTAATTTAAACTAATCTAAATTAGTTAGAAGACGGCCCCACACATCAGTGTCTCAGATGGAGTCAAACTGGGGTCAAACCCCTGGTCAGCGGGGCTAATCCCGCAGGCGTTGAGTAGCCGGCGAGGCCGAGACGGCGGAGAGCTTCGGATTTGGTCCTCCGGTGACCAAATCGCCGGTGGAGACGTGCTACGCGTAGCTGGGGAGCTGCCGCATCCAGTGGTGCAAGTGGTTGGACACGGGAACGCCGGAAACGACGCCGGCGAGCTCGACAACGGCGGTCGGAGTTCGAACAGGGTTGGGTTCGACGCTACGGTGCACGGGAGAAAGAGCTGGTGGTGGCTATGGGCTCCTAGTGCTGCGCTGAGCACAACGGTGAGCTTGGCTTCGAGCCACTGTGGCTCTAGCCATGACGGCGCCATGGCCGGCGGCGGGGAGCTTTCGGGTGCGGTGGAAGTGGCGACTACAGAGGCCAAACGAGCACGGGAGCTAGGGGAAGAGGAAGAGGAGCTCACAGCGGGGTCGGAGAGGGGGTCAGCGAGCTCGGGGAGGTCCTAGCGGCACCGAATCGACCGGAGACGGCTCGGGTGCCCGAGGTTGAAGACGAGGGAGAAGACGGCGTTCGGCGGCGTTTGGAGTCGTGTGGGTCAGCGGAGAGGTCCAGGGCGATGAGGCGGAGCTATTGGGCTTGTCGAAGGGGCGAGGGGGTGGCTCTGGTGACGTCTACAGCGAACGGCGGCGAGGAACGCGCTCGGCCATCGCGGGAGAGGGTGAGGGAGACGAGGGGGAGAGTGAGGGAGGATGAGAGGGGGACGTGGGGGTCGGCGTGGCATCCCTGGACGTCTCTAGGGCGTCGGCAGAAGCAGGAGGTGGCCGGCGTGTGGCCGCGGGCGCCGGCCACGCGCTCCTCGTCCTCCTTGAAGGAGGAGGACGATGACTGGCAAGGCCAGTCGGCTGGGCCGAGCCAGGTGGGCTGGGCCAGCACAGGTAAGGCCCAGGTGGGCTTCCCTCTCTCTCTCTTTTTTTGATTTGTTTCTGTTTTTCTATTTAACTACAACTGTTGGGCTTTATGAAAAAATACTAAAACGTTTCCAAAAATCCTGAAAATAATTGTGGGCTCTGTTTAGAATATTTCCAACAGCAAACATTTATTTCCAGAATTATTTGAGCATTTAAATTATTTTATAGCATTTAAATGCCCAAAATCAAATACTTATGATTTAATTCAATGACCTTCTATTGACCTAGAAAATTGTGCACCAAATTTGCCAGAGGTTCTAACCCAAGACAAAGAGAGTGAACTTTTTTAGAAGGGCATTTCAAGTTCATTGAAAAATAATTTTAGTAAACCCTAGTTGTTTCCAGGGGGGTTGGGGGTTCTGTCTTCCCCATTTCAAATTTAATAGGAATTTAAACATGATGCACACTCTAATGCTTGAACTAACTAGGGTGTGACACAAAAAAATGGTAAAAAGGAAAAGGAAAAGTATGTGAGGGAGCCGTATGATGGACCACAATCAAGTTACACCTCCGTCTATGCCCATGGTATTTTGAGTGCGTAGTTATGTACGCGCGCTATGTATGACGCCATTTGGTCGGGACTGAGACGGAGGCGGAATTGCTAGTCGAGCTCCTGACGAGCTGGATTGTCCTGCTGCAGAGTAGTCCGGACTCGTTTGACAGTGTCCGGGAGCATGGCCGCCGAATTAAGGTTCTCCTTGTTAAGGCCACTCTATACTTCTGCTGCCAGGGCCGCGGTGTGCTCCTCAGTACAAAGGGAGTACTCCATTTTTCCATTGACTGTTATGACACCGCGTGGTCCGGGCATCTTGAGCTTGAGATAAGCATAGTGTGGAACCACATTGAATCGCGCAAATGCAGTTCGTCCGAGCAGTGCATGATAGCCATTGCGGAAGGGGACGATCTCGAAGATCAAGTCCTTGCTTCAGAAGTTGTCGGGAGATCCGAAGACGACATCCAGTGTGATTGAACCAGTGCAGCAGGCCTCTACACCTAGTATTACTCATTTAAAGGTAGTTTTTATGGGTTTGATCCTTGATGGATCTATGACCATTTTGCGGACTATATCCTGATAGAGCAGGTTGAGGCTGCTGCCACCATCCTTGAGGACTCGCGTGAGGTGGAATCCATCGATGATTGGGTCGAGGACTAGTGCGGCTGAACCGCCATGACCGATACTGGTCGGATGGTCCCTGTGATCGAAAGTGATTGGGCAGGATGACCATGGGTTGAATTTTGGGGCAACTGGCTCTATCGCATAGAGGTCCCTGAGCGCACGTTTGCACTCGCTATTAGGGATATGGGTAACGTATATCATGTTCACCGTTTTAACCTAGGGGAAACTTCTTCTGTCCCCCCGTGTTTGGCGGATGGGGATCCTCGTCATCATTCTTGCTTTGCGACCCCTTCTCCTTGTCTTCGGTGTTTAACTTGCCAGCCTGTTTGAAGACCCAACAACTCCGGTGGTTATGATTGGCTGGTTTATTAGGGGTGCTGTGGATCTGACATGGACGATCGAGTATGCGGTCCAAGCTAGAAGAGCCCTAATTATTCCTTTTATATGGCTTCTTCCGCTGACCGGACTTGGAGCCACTGAATCCGGCATTGACCAATGTGTCATCAGTATTGTCACCATTGTTTCAACGCTTATGCCTGTTGTGTCGGGTCTTGCCGTTGCTATTCTTGGTTTCGGAGGTGCCAGGTTCACTTGCATTATTATTGCTACGGGCTAGCCAACTATCTTCACCCACACAGAAGCGGGTCATAAGTGCCGTGAGGGCCGCCATGGACTTCGGCTTTTCTTGGCCGAGGAGTCGGGCGAGCCGTTCATCGCGGATGCTATGCTTAAAGGCTGCTAGGGCTCCGGCATCTGGGCAGTCGATGATCTGGTTCTTTTTAGTTAAGAACCTGGTCCATAATTTCCTGGCTGACTCTCCGGGGCTGTTGAACTATGTGACTTAAGTCATCGCCATCCGGAGGTCTGACATATGTGCCTTGGAAGTTGTCGCGGAAGGCGTCTTCTAGGTCTTCCCAGCTGCCAATGGAGTTTTTAGGCAGGCTGTTTAGCCAGTGCCGGGCTGGTCCCTTGAGTTTTAGGGGGAGGTACTTGATGGCATGAAGATCATCACCGTGGGCCATATGAATATGGAGAATAAAGTCTTCAATCCATACTACGGGATCTTTTGTTCCATCATATGATTCGATATTCACGAGTTTAAACCCTTATGGGAACTCATGTTCCATTAATTGATCATTGAAGCAGAGGGGGTGTGCGGCGCCTGTATATCGGGCCAGATCGCGACATAGTTCGGATGGAGTCCGTTTGCAGTTTTCGGCCTAGACGTGATTGTGCTTGTCATGTTCGGCTTGATAGCCGTCGTCGCGTGTCGGGGCACGCCCCCGCGACCCGTAGTTTGATCTGATCGAACCTGCTTTATTCTTTAGGTCCTGCCGCAGGTCATATGTATATTCTCGAGTTGTTTTATCTCTACCTTTACGGCGAGGAGGGACGGGCTGGTGTTCGGCTTGCGTTGCCGCTTTGTCCCGACCACGTGGTGGTCGGTCAGCCGCATTATGTGCTGCTGGTACAGGCTCGCGTGCCTCGTCGTCGAATTAAGGTAGCAGTTTACACTTCGGGTAACTTTTGGTTGGGTGCACGAGGCCGTATTCCTCGGCTGCCAGGACATTAGTCCATCTGTCGTTGAGTAGATCCTGATCAGCTTAAAGCTGCTGCTGTTTCCAAGGTTGGAAAAAGTGGTAGGCGTAAGCGAGGCGGTTGGCCTTCGCCTAGTGCCTAGGCGGTGCTTAAGCACTCTAGGCGCAGCCTAGGCGGTTATATAATTTTTACTATCAAGGTGTATATGTGGTTATTATATGTGTATTTTATGAACTTATGGCATATAAGTACCTTAACTACCAGCTACTACGATTAGAATATGGTCCTTTTGGCATATCAATGCAATATGACATGATTTCTCCCTTGGGTAGACAATTTCTTACTCGCTCTGCCTAGACTTCTGCTTATGCCCTAGGCGAGGCGTTTGGCCATTGCCTAGCGCCTAGGCGTGCCTAAGCGCCTCCTAGGCACTGCCTTTTCCAACAGAGGCTGTTTCTTTTCCAGGCTCCTTGTAGTGGCTATTAGCTGTTGCTTAAAGCGCTCCTGCTTGAGAGGTTCCTCAGGCATGATAAAGTATTCGTTGCCGAGGCTCACCTCATCCTCGGAGGGTGGAAGGTAATTACTGTCCTTCGAGTCTTCGTTTGAAGCCTATTCCATAGGGCTAAATTGCCCATCCTCCCGATCGACTTGTTCAGAGTTTTTCTCGACGGGGTTTTCTTGGTCTTCGGCATCATCCGGAGTGTTGTTGTCTCTCGTGCCGGTATTGCTCTCTTTGCTGCGACGTGATTTAGAGCGGCGCCGTCGGCGCTTTGGTTGTATCTCGGGAGGTTTATCCTCCACTAGATTTTTCTCATTATCACTGTCAACCTCCTAGGGCGTATCCACCATGTACATGTCATACGAAGAGGTGGCCATCCAGCGTCCGGTAAACGGCGGGTTTTGGGCCTCTGCTACCTCTTTTAGCACTGCGTTGGTTTCCCCCGAAGAGGAAGGGATGATGCAGCAAAGTAGCGTAAGTATTTCCCTCAGTTTTTGAGAACCAAGGTATCAATCCAGTAGGAGGCTACGCGCGAGTCCCTCGCACCTGCACAAAACAAATAAATCCTCGCAACCAACGCAAATAGGGGTTGTCAATCTCTATAGGGCCATTTACGAGAGTGAGATCTGATAGATATGATAAGATAATATTTTTGTTATTTTTATGATAAAGATGCAAGGTAAAATAAAGGCACAGTAAATAACTAAGTAGTAGGAGATTGATATGATAAAGGTAGACCCGGGGGCCATAGGTTTCACTAGTGGCTTCTCTCGAGAGCATAAGTATTCTACGGTGGGTGAACAAATTACTGTTGAGCAATTGACAGAATTGAGCACAGTTATGAGAATATCTAGGTATGATCATGTATATAGGCATCACGTCCGAGACAAGTAGACCGACTCCTGCCTGCATCTACTACTATTACTCCACTCATCGACCGCTATCCAACATGCATCTAGAGTATTAAGTTAAAAACAGAGTAACGCCTTAAGAAAGATGACATGATGTAGAGGGATAGACTCATGTAATATGAAGAAAACCCCATCTTGTTATCCTCGATGGCAACAATACAATACGTGCCTTTCTGCCCTTACTGTCACCGAGAAAGGACACCGCAAGATTGAACCCAAAGCTAAGCACTTCTCCCATTGCAAGAAAGATCAATCTAGTAGGCCAAACCAAACTGATAATTCGAAGAGACTTGCAAAGATAACCAATCATACATAAAAGAATTCAGAGAAGATTCGAATATTATTCACAGATAGACTTGATCATAAACCCACAATTCATCGGTCTCAACAAACACACTGCAAAAAGAAGATTACATCGAATAGATCTCCACAAGAGAGGGGGAGGACATTGTATTGAGATCCAAAAAGAGAGAAGAAGCCATCTAGCTACTAACTATGGACCCGTAGGTCTGAGGTAAACTACTTACACTTCGTCGGAGGGGCTATGGTGTTGATGAAGAAGCCCTCCATGATCGATGCCCCCTCCGGCGGAGCTCCGGAACAGGCCCCAAGATGGCATCTCATGGATACAGAAAGTTACGGCGGTGGAATTAGGGTTTTGGCTCCGTATCTGATCGTTTAGGGTACGTGGGTATATATAGGAGGAAGAAGTACGCCGGTGGAGCAACAGGGGGCCCACAAGGGTGGAGGGCGCGCCTGGGGGGGGGGGGGTAGGCACGCCCCCCTACCTCGTGGCCTCCTGTTACGTGTCTTGATGTAGGGTCCAAGTCTCCTGAGTTGTATTCGATGAGAAAATCACGTTCCCGAAGGTTTCATTCCGTTTGGACTCCGTTTGATATTCCTTTTCTTCGAAACCCTAAAACAGGCAAAAAAACAGCAATTCTGGGCTGGGCCTCCGGTTAATAGGTTAGTCCCAAAAATAATGTAAAAGTGGATAATAAAGCCCAATAATGTCCAAAACAGTAGATAATATAGCATGGAGCAATAAAAAATATAAATACGTTGGAGACGTATCAAGCATCCCCAAGCTTAATTCTTGCTCGTCCTCGAGTAGGTAAATGATAAAAATAGAATTTTTGATGCGGAGTGCTACTTGGCATAATTTTAATGTAATTCTTCTTAATTGTGGTATGAATATTCAGATCCGAAAGATTCAAGACAAAAGTTCATATTGACATAAAAATGATAATACTTCAAGCATACTAACTAAGCAATTATGTCTTCTCAAAATAACATGGCCAAAGAAAGTTCATCCCTACAAAATCATATGGTTTAGTCATGTTTCATTTTCGTCACACAAGAATGCTATCATCATGCACAACCCCGATGACAAGCCAAGAAATTGTTTCATACTTTAGTAATCTCAAAGCTATAAACTTTCATGCAATATATGAGCGCGAGCCATGGACATAACACTATAGGTGGAATAGAATATAATGAGGGGGGTTATGTGGAGAAGACAAAAAGGAGGAAGTCTCACATCAACGAGGCTAATCAATGGGCTATGGAGATGCCCACCGATTGATGTTAATGCAAGGAGTACGGATTGCCGTGCAACGGATGCATTAGAGCTATAAATGTATGAAAGCTCAACAAAAAGAAACTAGTGGGTGTGCATCCAACTTGCTTGCTCACGAAGACCTAGGACACTTGGGGAGGCCCATTTTTGGAATATAGAAGCCAAGTTTTATAATGAAAAATTCCCACTAGTATATGAAAGTGATAACATGAGAGACTCTCTACTATGAAAATCATGGTGCTACTTTGAAGCACAAGTGTGGCAAAGGATAGTAACATTGTCCCTTCTCTCTTTTTCTCTCATTTTTCTTTTTTTTTTCTTTGGGCCTTTTTTATGGCCTTTCTCTTTTTTTGGGCCTTCTCTTTTTTATGGCCTTTCTCTTTTTTTATTCCTCATTTGGGACAATGCTCTAGAAAATGATGACCATCACACTTCTATTTATTTACAACTCAATGATTACAACTCGATACTAGAACAAATATGACTCTATATGAATGCCTCCGGCGGTGTACCGGGATATGCAATGGACCAAGAGTGACATGTAAGAAAGAATTATGAACGGTGGCTTTGCCACAAATACTATGTCAACTACATGACCATGCTAAGCAATACGACAATGATGAATGTGTCATGATGAACGGAATGATGGAAAGTTGCATGGCAATATATCTCGGAATGGCTATGGAAATGCCATAATAGGTAGGTATGGTGGCTATTTTGAGGAAGATATAAGGAGGTTTATGTGTGAAAGAGCATATCATATCACGGGGTTTGGATGCACCGGCGAAGTTTGCACCAACTCTCAATGTGAGAAAGGGCAATGCACGGTACCGAAGAGGTTAGAAAGAATGGAAGGGTGAGAGTGCGTATAATCCATGGAATCAACATTAGTCATAAAGAACTCACATACTTATTGAAAAAATCTACAAGTCATCAAAAACATCGGTACTACGTGCATGCTCCTAGGGGGATAGATTGGTAGGAAAAGACCATCGCTCGTCCCCGACCGCCACTCATAAGGAAGACAATCAAATAACACCTCATGTTTCAAATTTGTTGCATAATGTTTACCATACGTGCATGCTACGGGACTTGCAAACCTCAACACAAGTATTTCTCAATTTCACAACTACTCAACTAGCACGACTTTGATATTATTACATCCATGTCTCAAAACAATCATCAAGCATCAAACTTCTCTTAGTATTCAACACACTCATAAGAAAGTTTTATTATTAATCTTGCATACCAAGCATATTAGGATTTTAAGCAAATTACCATGCTATTAAGACTCTCAAAATAATCTAAGTGAAGCATGAGAGACAAATAGTGTCTATAAAACAAATCCACCACCGCGCTCTAAAAGATATAGGTGAAGCACTAGAGCAAAATTATATAACTCAAAAGATATAAGCGAAGCACATAGAGTATTACAACAAATTCCAAATCATGTATGGCTCTATCAAAAGGTGTGTACAGCAAGGATGATTGTGGTAAACTAACAAGCAAAGACTCAAATAATACAAGACGCTCCGAGAAAAACACATATCATGTGGCGAAGAAAAATATAGCTCCAAGTAAAGTTACCGATAGAAGTAGACGAAAGAGGGGATGCCTTCTGGGGCATCCCCAAGCTTTGGCTTTTAGGTGTCCTTAGATTATCTTGGGGGTGCCATGGGCATACCCAAGCTTAGGCTCTTTCCACTCCTTGTTCCATAATCCATCAAATCTTTACCCAAAACTTGAAAACTTCACAACACAAAACTTAAAGTAGAAAATCTCGTGAGCTCCGTTAGCGAAAGAAAACAAAAGACCACTTCAAGGTACTGTAATGAACTCATTCTTTATTTATATGGGTGTTATACCTACTGTATTCCAACTTCTCTATGGTTTATAAACTATTTTACTAGCCATAGATTCATCAAATAAGCAAACAACACACGTGTACAGAATCTGTCAAAAACAGAACAGTCTGTAGTAATCTGTAGCTAGCGCAAGATCTGGAACCCCAAAAATTCTAAACTAAATTGCTGCACGTGAGGAATTTACCTATTAATCATCTGCAAAAAGAGTTAACTAAATAGCACTTTCCAAATAAAAATGACAGCAGTTCTCGTGAGCGCTAAAGTTTCTGTTTTTACAGCAAGTTCAACAAGACTTTCCCCAAGTCTTCCCAATGGTTCTACTTGGCACAAACACTAATTAAACACAAAAAACACAACCAAAACATAGGCTAGATAATTTATTTATTACTAAACAGGAGCAAACAGCAAAGAATAAAAATAAAATTGGGTTGCCTCCCAACAAGCGCTATCGTTTAACGCCCCTAGCTAGGCATAACAAACAAGAATAGATCTAGGTATTGCCATATTTGGTTTTCAACTTTTTAGCGGAATCAAGTTCGAATCCGGGAGGTTCTTTACGTTTCCCTTCATATTCTTAAATTTTTAGATCTAATGAATCCAACGGCTTATTGCAAAGGGTAATCAACATATTCATGCGGTGAATATTTCCACTAATGTTCTTAAGAGGTTCAAGAGATTTCTGCAAGATTTTAGTAACTTCAATTTTTTTTCAAAAATTGTGTCTCTTCCTGGGTAGGATGAGGCCCCTTTTGTTGAGTTAGTGTTCCCACTATACCTTCTATAATTTCAGGTGCAATATAGTGATTGATTTCAATAAAATTGCCTTTTGCAACGCAATCCAAGAGTTGTCTATGAGACATATTTAATCCAACATAAAAATTGCGAAGCAAAATTCTCAGATTTATTTCAGAGGTACAATTATGATGAGATTCCATTATTCTCAACCAGGCATCTTTTAAGTTTTCTCCTAACCTTTGTTTAAAGTGAAAGATTTTGAACTCAGGGGTCAACGGAGAAGATAAGGGACTAGCCATAACGACAAGCAAACAAAAAGCAAGCGGGCAAAAAGAGGCAAATAGAGGGAGGATAGAGAGAGAGAGGGCAAATAAAACAGCAAGGGTGAAGTGGGGGAGAGGAAAACGAGAGGCAAATGGCAAATAATGTAATGCGGGAGATAAGGGTATGTGATGGGTACTTGGTATGTTGACTTTTACTTAGACCTCCCAGGCAACGGCGCCAGAAATCCTTCTTGCTACCTCTTTTAGCACTGCGTTGGTTTTCCCCGAAGAGGAAGGGATGATGCAGCAAAGTAGCGTAAGTATTTCCCTCAGTTTTTGAGAACCAAGGTATCAATCCAGTAGGAGGCTACGCGCGAGTCCCTCGCACCTGCACAAAACAAATAAATCCTCGCAACCAACGCAAATAGGGGTTGTCAATCCCTATAGGGCCACTTACGAGAGTGAGATCTGATAGATATGATAAGATAATATTTTTGGTATTTTTATGATAAAGATGCAAAGTAAAATAAAGGCAATGTAAATAACTAAGTAGTAGGAGATTGATATGATAAAGATAGACCCGAGGGCCATAGGTTTCACTAGTAGTTTCTCTCGAGAGCATAAGTATTCTACTGTGGGTGAACAAATTACTGTTGAGCAATTGACAGAATTGAGCATAGTTATGAGAATATCTAGGTATGATCATGTATATAGGAATCACGTCCGAGACAAGTAGACCGACTCCTGCCTGCATCTACTACTATTACTCCACTCATCGACCGCTATCCAGCATGCATCTAGAGTATTAAGTTAAAAACAGAGTAACCCCTTAAGCAAGATGACATGATGTAGAGGGATAGACTCATGCAATATGAAGAAAACCCCATCTTGTTATCCTTGATGGCAGCAATACAATATGTGCCTTGCTGCCCTTACTGTCACCGGGAAAGGACACCGCAAGATTGAACCCAAAGCTAAGCACTTCTCCCATTGCAAGAAAGATCAATCTAGTAGGCCAACCCAAACTGATAATTCGAAGAGTTGCAAAGATAACCAATCATACATAAAAGAATTCCGAGAAGATTCAAATATTATTCATAGATAGACTTGATCATAAACCCACAATTCATCAATCTCAACAAACACACCGCAAAAAGAAGATTACATCGAATAGATCTCCACAAGAGAGGGGGAGAACATTATATTGAGATCCAAAAAGAGAGAAGAAGCCATCTAGCTACTAACTATGGACCCGTAGGTCTGAGGTAAACTACTCACACTTCATCGGAGGGGCTATGGTGTTGATGAAGAAGCCCTCCGTGATCGATGCCCCCTCCGGCGGAGCTCCGAAATAGGACCCAAGATGGGATCTCGTGGATACAGAAAGTTACGGTGGTGGAATTAGGGTTTTGGCTCCATATCTGATCATTTGGGGGTACATAGGTATATATAGGAGGAAGAAGTACGTCGGTGGAGCAACAAGGGGCCCACGAGGGTGGAGGGCGCGCCTGGTGGCGTAGGCGCGCCCCCTACCTCGTGGCCTCCTATTACGTGTCTTAACGTAGGGTCCAAGTCTCCTGAGTTGTATTCGATGAGAAAATCACGTTCCCGAAGGTTTCATTTCGTTTGGACTCCATTTGATATTCCTTTTCTTCGAAACCCTAAAGTAGGCAAAAAAACAGCAATTCTAGGCTGGGCCTCCGGTTAATAGGTTAGTCCCAAAAATAATATAAAAGTGGATAATAAAGCCCAATAATGTCCAAAACAATATATAATATAGCATGGAGCAATCAAAAATTATAGATATGTTGGAGATGTATCAGCCTCCTCTTCTCCGACATCGTCGTCCATACTGCCGATATTGTCGGAGTCGTAATCGAGCATGTCTGTTAAGTCCTCGACCGTGGCTATAAAGTGGGTGGTGGGTGGGACGTAAAATTCCCTGCTCTCAGCCCCTAGTCCGAGCTGGGCATAGTTCGGACATTCCTCCTCTGTAATCATGAGGGATCAGATCAAGTACAGAGCCTCGCTTAAAGGTGAGGTTTATCGAGGGAGAAAAGAATCTGTGGAGTATGGCGGGAAGGGAATTCCTCGACCGAGCTCACACGATGCTGACTCTGAGAGTTTAGAGCCAGAGTTCGGGGAAGAGTTCGGCTTTGTGATGGTTGCCGGTGACACTGCTTCCTCCAGCTCTCCAGCACTGGGCCTAGTGGCCACCGATAGTCCGGCGAGCTCAGGGAGTCCATCTTTGGACATGGCGATACGCTCTGGATCTAGCGCCAGAGAGGAGGTTGGGGGCGCAAATCCTTGGAAGATAAAGTCTCCTCGGATATCAGCGACATAGTCCAGCTTTCCAAAACTAATCTGGTGACCTGGGGCGTAGCTGTCGATCTGCTCTAGATGGCCAAGCGAGTTGGCCCGTAGTGTGAAGCCACCGAATATGAAGATCTGACCGGGGAGAAAAACCTCCCATAGGGCAGCATCATTGCAGATGATGGATGGAGCCATCGAACCTTCTGACGGCGACATAGTGGAACTCTCAATGAAAGCACCAATGTCGGTGTCAAAACCAGCTGATCTCGAGTAGGCGGTCCCAAACTGTGCGTCTAAGATTGATGGTAACTGGAGGCAGGGGACACGATGTTTTACCCAGTTTCGGGCCCTCTTGATGGAGGAAATACCCTACGTCCTGCTTGATTGATATTGATGAATATGAGGATTACAAGAGTTGATCTACCACGAGATCATTGTGGCTAAAACCCTAGAACTCTAGCCTGTATCATTATGATTGCCTCTACGGACAAGCCCCTCCGGTTTATATAGACACCGGAGGAGACTAGGCTTGTACAGAGTCGGTTACAGAGAAAGGAATCTTCATACCTAAACGCCAGGCTTGCCATCCACGCCAAGGAGAGTCCCATCCGGACACGGGAGAGAGTCTTTTGTCTTGTATCTTCACGGCCCATCAGTCTGGCCCATGTCCAACAGGTCGGACGCCCGAGGACCCCTTAATCTAGGACTCCCTCAGTCGCTGACGCGGGCTCGGGGATGGGACTGGGACAGGAGGGGGCAGCAACCGCCGCGTCCAGCTCGTTTTGGGCCATGTCCATGAGGCCCCATTCCTCCTTATTTTCTATCTCCTCTGGCTCGGAATCGACTTCACCAAACTTGAAGACTAGTGGCAGATGATCATTCTGCGCCATGGCAGTGGAGGTCTGTGGGGGGGGGAATGGGAGGCCGCCTGTATTAAACAGCGGCTCGGGCGCCATTAATGGAGAGGAAGGCGGGCGGCCATGGAAGTCAAAAGGCTTGCTTCCCAATGAGCTTGCGCAGCATACAACTCGCACGCTTCCCGGTGAGCCTGTGCATTGGAGGACAACTTGCACGCCTCTCGGTCAGCCTGCACACCGGACTACGCTCGCACACTTCCCGTTCAGTCAATGTCAAGCAGCTGTCCGCATGGAACCTCCTACAACCATTAAAACCAAGACACGTGGCGTCACGTGAATGCTTAAGAGAACGCACACAGTTTGAATTACACAAACGTTTGAGATATTAAAGTGGCAGCTATTTTTTCAAAATGCCTTTGTTGGCTGTCATTATCGAGTGCGCCTTCTCTCAAAGTGGACACGAAAAATACCACATCATGTCGGGTGCCATTCCATGATAACATGCCAAGTTTCATGAATTTCACACGAGTTTTGGATTTACTAGAATTTAAAAACCAGGCATCTCAATGTTTTGTCGGCAATCAATGGTGCCCTGGTGTTTGAAATTCATTCCCATTTCTTGCATGGGACCTAAGCATGCACCCAAGGACACATATTTGATTTTTCAACCAATTTATATGCATTGGAGCATGTGCATGTAGTTCAAATTTGAATTATGCACATAAATGCATTGAAAACTCAGTTAATGCATAAAAATGTCCAAACGAACCCCGAAAAATCCCAAAAATTGACACAACACTCTTGTTGTTCTATGTTGACACGACAATTTTTTTGGAAGCAATAAAAGGCAGTGGATATTGTTTCGTCCCCAAAGGTGGGACGTTCCCTACCGAAACCATGATGCTTGTTGTGAGAAGCCTTGGTTTGTGAGAAGCATATACCCAAACCTGCCCCAAACGGGACACATTTTTTACCACAGCATGTTGACGCCGTTCCATCAAAGCATGCCAAGTTTCATGAATTTCAGACGAGTTTTGGATTTACTAGAATTTAAAAATGAGGCATCTCAATGTTTTGTCGACAATCAATGGTGCCCTGGTGTTTGATATTCATTCCCATTTCTTGCATGGGACCTAAGCATGCACCCAAGGACACAAATTTGATTTTTCAACCAATTTATATGCACTGGAGCATGTGCATGTAGTTCAAATTTGAATTATGCACATAAATGCATTCAAAACTCAGTTAATGCATCAAATGTCCAAACAAACCCCGAAAAATCCCAAAAATTGACACAACACTCTTGTTGTTCTATGTTGACACGTGAATTTTTTTTAAAGCAATAAGAGGCAATGGATATCGTTCCGTCCCCAAAGGTGGGACGTTCCCTACCGAAACCATCATGCTTGTTGTCAGAAGCTCTGGTTTGTGAGAAGCATATACCCGAATGTCAGACGTGGTGCTCCGGCTAACCCTTAAGGTTCGAACAGTGGGGTGCGCGCGAAGTCTTTCCCTCCTACCGATCTACGCTCTAGCTCGCTAAGATCTTGCGGACGGACTCAACGAACTCAAAACACAGAAAGACACTGGGTTTATACTGGTTGGGACCACCGTTGTGGTGTAATACCCTACTCCAGTGTGGTGGTGATGGATTGCCTCTTGGGCTGATGATGAACAATACAAGGGGAAGAACAACCTCCTAAGGTTGAGGTGTTCTTCTGCTTTCGAACTTGTGTCTATCTCTGGGTCTCCTCCTTCTCCCTCTTGCTATGGTGGTGGCTAGTCCTATTTATAGAGGTCCTGGTCCTCTTCCCAAATACCGAGCGGGAAGGGAGCCAACAATGGCTGGCTAATTTGAAGGGGGACAGCTAGTACGAGCAATCCTGACAAGAGTAGTCTTATCCTGCACAAAGCTCTGGTGGTGACGCCGTCTTGGGCTCCACGATGACCTCCGTCTTGCAGTCCGTGGTCTTGATCTTGTTGCACCAAAATGGCAACCTTTGCCTGAGGCCTCGGTACTCCGCAGCTGCACTTGCCTCCTTTGCACCAAAGAGGAAACAAGGACGCTGCGCGCGCTGGCGCCCGCCTGGTGTCGATCATCATGGCTCACGTCACGAGAGCCTCCTGAGGTTTGCCTTGCCTTGATATCTCCGCTCCTTGCGAGCCTGCCTGACTAGGCCGCTCTAGAGGAGGTCTTGCGTCGTCTGCCTCTAGAGGCTTGGACCCTCGCGAGGGTCTTGGATGTGTTGTTGATGAAGATGGGCCGTACGGCCTGCTGGCTCCGCCACGCCGCGGGCCGCAGGCAGGAAAGTCTAGGGACCCCTGTTCCCAGAATGCCGACAGTAGCCCCCGGGCCCAAGGTGCGCGCGGGCTTGGCTTCGCGGCGAAGCCAAGGGTCAAGTTCGGAGCACCACGGGCCCCAGAAGCCTGCGGCCTCGGTTAACGCGTGGCGGTTGATTGGACGTGGGCGTCTCCGCTTCCCCATGCTGCCTCGACGACTGCATGAATTGTCACGTCCCTGCGACATGCAAGGAAAACCATCATTACCTGCGATCGTGGGAGGTGCTGGTTGGCCTTCTTCTGCTATAATTGGAGAGGGGGGGGGAGCCCCCGTTGCCCATCTCTTCCTCACTTGCTTGCTTCTTATTCTCTTCATTGCTTGCTCCAAAGGCACCTATCAGAAGGTTCTCTGCCAAAGAGAAGGGGAAAGCCCCCCGGGATGTCCCGGAGCTACTCCCGCCGAAGAAGAGGTCGATCCATCGCCACGATGAAGCGGCGATGCAGGTGGTGAGGAGGCCTCTAATAAATCTCTGTCGTATCTACTTTTCCAAACACTTTTGCCCTTGTTTTGGACTCTATCTTGTATGATTTGAATGGAACTAACCCGGACTGACGCTGTTTTCAGCAGAATTACCATGGTGTTGTTTTATGTGCAGAAAACAAATATTCTCGGAATGACCTAAAACTCCAGGGAGGTCTTAGAAAAAATAATAAAAAATCCTTGCCAAATATGAAGACCAGGGGGCCCACACCCTTTCCACGAGGGTGGGGGGCGCCCCCCCTAGGGCGCGCCCCACACCTACCTCGTGGGCCCCCTGGAAACCCTCCGACGCCAACTCCAACTCTATATATTTGCTTTCGGAGAGAGAAAATAAGAGAGAAGAAATCATCGCGTTTTACGATACGGAGCCACCGCCAAGCCCTAAAACCTCTCGGGAGGGCTGATCTGGAGTCCGTTCGGGGCTCCGGAGAGGGGGATTCGTCGCCGTCGTCATCATCAACCATCCTCCATCACCAATTTCATGATGCTCACCGCCGTGCGTGAGTAATTCCATCGTAGGCTTGCTGGACGGTGATGGGTTGGATGAGATTTATCATGTAATCGAGTTAGTTTTGATAGGGTTTGATCCCTAGTATCCATTATGTTCTGAGATTGATGTTGCTATGACTTTGCTATGCTTAATGCTTGTCACTAGGGCCCGAGTGCCATGATTTCAGATCTGAACCTATTATGTTTTCATGAATATATGTGAGTTCTTGATCCTATCTTGCAAGTCTATATTCACCTACTATGTGTTATGATCCGGCAACCCCGAAGTGACAATAATCGGGACCACTCCTGGTGATGACCATAGTTTGAGGAGTTCATGTATTCACTATGTGCTAATGCTTTGTTCTGGTTCTCTATTAAAAGGAGGCCTTAATATCCCTTAATTTCCAATAGGACCCCGCTGCCACGGGAAGGTAGGACAAAAGATGTCATGCAAGTTCTTTTCCATAAGCACATATGAATATATACGGAATACATGCCTACATTACATTGATGAATTGGAGCTAGTTCTGTGTCACCCTATGTTATGACTGTTACATGATGAACCGCATCCAGCATAATTATCCATCACTGATGCGGTGCCTACGAGTTTTCCATATATTGGTTCTCGCTTATTTACTTTTCCGTTGCTACTGTTACAATCACTAGAAAATACCAAAAACATTACTTTTGCTGTCTTTACTTTTGTTGCCGCTACCACCATTATCATATTAGTTTGCTACTAAACACTTTGCTGCAGATACTAAGTTTCCAGGTGTGGTTGAATTGACAACTCAGCTTCTAATACTTGAGAATATTCTTTGGCTCCCCTTGTGTCGAATCAATAAATTTGGGTCAGATACTCTACCCTCGAAAGCTGTTGCGATCCCCTATAATTGTGGGTTATCAAGACCTTTTTCTGGCGCCGTTGCCGGGGAGCATAGCTCTATTCTTTGAGTCACTTGGGATTTATATCTGCTGGACACTATGAAGAACTTGAGAGATCCAAAAACCAAGATCTATCCCTCAACTACGAGGGGAGGTAAGGAACTGCCATCTAGCTCTGCACTTGATTCACCTTCTATTATGACTAAGTTTGCGACACCTACACCTGCTCGCATGTTATTGATGATGCCACTTCTGCTATGCATGATACTTATGATGAGACTGTTTCTATGCCTGATACTACTGTGCCCCTTAGTGAATTTCTTGATGAACAAATTGCTAGGGCTAGAGAAAAAGAAATTATTGAATCTGAATACGATGATGATAGCGATGATGAGAATATGCCTATTATTCCTGAAGGTTATCTTTTTGATAGGGAATCTTCTGCCGCTATTTCCGCTTGCAAGGATAGATATGAGCTTAAGAGGTTATTAATTAAATGGAACAAAGAATCACTTAGAGATAAAATGAGACCTGGCCCTGCTTTTGCTACTTCACCTATATGTGTTCCTGATAAAGATTATGAATTCTCTGTTCATCCTGATATAATTACTTTGGTTGAATCTGATCCGTTTTATGGCTATGAATCTGAAACTGTTGTGGCACATCTTACTAAGTTAAATGATATAGCTGCCATGTTCATTAATGATGAGAGATCACGTTACCTCTATTTACTCAAATTATTTCCGTTCTCATTAAAGGGTGATGCTAAGATATGGTTTAATTCTCTTGATCCTGGTTGTGTGCGTAGTCCCCAGGATATGATTTATTACTTCTCTGCTAAATATTTCCCTGCTCATAAGAAACAAGCTGCTTTGAGGGAAATATACAACTTTGTGCAAATTAAAGAAGAGAGTCTCCCACAAGCTTGGGGGAGGCTTCTCAAGTTACTTAATGCTTTGCCTGATCATCCTCTTAAGAAACCTGAAATACTTGATATCTTTTATAATGGACTAACCGATGCTTCCAGAGATTACCTGGATAGTTGTGCTGGTTCTCTTTTTAGGGAAAGAACATCGGATGAAGCTGAAATTCTATTGAATAATATGTTGACAAATGAAAATAATTGGGCACCTCCTGAGCCAGCTCCTGAGCCAGCTCCTGAGCCAACTCTTGCTCCAATTTCTGAGCCTATTCCTAAACCAACTCCGAAGAAGAGAGGTATTCTATTTCTCAATCTCGAAGAAATGCAAGAGGGAAAGAAATCTATGAAAGAGAAATGTATTAAAGTTGAAGACGTTAAGAATTTACCTCCTATTGAAGAAATACATGGTCTTAATATACCGCCTGTTGAAGAAACATATGATCTCAATTATTTATTCACTGAAGAACCTCCTGACCCCGATATCTCGACACAGGTAGTAAAGGTAAATTCTCTCTATAGATATGATAAAACTGAAGTCCCTCCTACTAAAATTGCTAGTCAGTGATTGGATGGGTTTGATAACTTTATGTTTAAGCAAGATGACTTCAATGCTTATTTTGGTAGACAATTAAAAGAAAATGTTTATATGATTAGACGCTTGGGTGATTATATGGCTAATATTAAAGGTGAACTTAAACTTGTTAGCAAACATGCTTCTATGGTTACCACTCAAGTAGAACAAGTACTTAAGGCTCAAAAAGAAGTGCTTGATGAAATGAATAGTAAGAAAAATGATTATGCTATTAGAGTGGCTACTAGAATTGGTAGAATGACTCAAGAACCTTTGTATCCTGAAGGCCACCCTAAGAGAATCGAGCAAGATTCTCAAAGAAATAATATTGATGTTCCTAGTTCTTCTAAAAAGAAGAAGAAGAAAAATGATAGAACTGTGCAAACTTCTAGTGAACCTATTGCTGAACCACCTGATAATCCAAATGATATATCTATGTCTGATGCTGAAACACAATCTGGTAATGAACATGAACCTAGTAAAAAATTAATGATGATGTTCATGATGATGCTCAACTTAGTAATGACAATGATGTAGAAATTGAACCTGTTGTTGATCTTGATAACCCACAATCAAAGAATCAACGTTATAATAAAAGAGACTTTGTTGCTAGGAAACATGGTAAAGAAAGGGAACCTTGGGTTCAGAAACCCATGCCTTTTCCTCCAAAACCATCCAAGAAAAAGGATGATGAGGATTTTGAGCGCTTTGCTAAAATGATTAGGCCTATCTTTTTGCGTATGAGATTAACTGATGTGCTCAAAACAAATCCTTATGCTAAATATATGAAAGATATCATTACTGATAAAAGAAAGATACCGGAAGCTGAAATTTCCACCATGCTTGCTAATTATACTTTTAAGGGTGGAATACCAAAGAAACTTGGAGACCCCGGAGTACCTACTATACCTTGCTCCATTAAAAGAAAGTATATTAAAACTGCTTTATGTGATCTTGGAGCCGGTGTTAGTGTTATGCCTCTCTCTTTATATCATAGACTTGACTTGAATAAGCTGACACCTACTGAAATATCTTTGCAAATGGCTGATAAATCAACTGCTATACTTGTCGGTATTTGTGAGGATGTGCCTGTTGTGGTTGCAAATGTTACTATTTTAACGGACTTTGTTATTCTTGATATTCCCGAGGATGATAGTATGCCTATTATTCTTGGAAGACCATTTCTTAATACTACAGGGGCTGTTATTGATTGCAACAAAGGCAATGTCACTTTTCATGTTAATGGTAATGACCATACGGTACACTTTCCGAGGGAACAACCTCAAGTTGATAGTATCAACTCTATTGGAAAAATTCCATCGATTATATTTGGAGGTTTTGAATTTCCTCTTCCTACTGTCAAGAAGAAATATGATATACTTATCATAGGGGATGTGCATATCCCCATTGAGGTAACTTAGTGTTATTCGAAATTTCTCTGGTTTCATGATTATCGGAATGAGTTTGTTAACAAGACTTGATCAACCTTGTTAGTGGATTCTTTTTGATGAGCATGAGATGGATGAAACTAGAATCACAAACTTCTGTACCCCTCTTTTTATTTTCTGTTATTTATATTAAATAAAGTAAAAATAGTATTTTTCTGTCTGTTTCCTGACTTATCCGTGCAATATAAAAATATCCCGAAAATAAAAGTCCTCAGAATGCCATGCCAATTTAATATGATTTTTTTGGGAATATTTGAGGATTTACTGTGCAAAAATTACCGTGGGAGGAGGTGCCACCTGGCCACGAGGGTGGTGGGTGCCCCCCCTATAGGGCGCACCCCCTGCCTCATGGGCCCACGGTGGCCCTCCTCCACTTATCTCAGCACCCATCTTCTTCCTCTATCTCACACAAACCTGAAAAACCAACTCAAGCACGAGTTCCAGCCACTTTTGCTGTGATTTTCGATCTCCTTGCTCAAAGCACCTCTCGCAAAACTGCTTGGGGAGATTGTTCCTTGGTATGTGACTCCTCCATTGGTCCAATTAGTTTTTGTTCTAGTGCTTTATTCTTTGCAAATTTGTGCTGCATAGGTGTCCATGTTCTTGAGCTTGCATGTCAAATTTATATGGTTCCAAGTAGTTCTAATGCTTGATATAGGCTCTAGGCACTTGTAGGAGTAGTTACTATCAGTTTTATTGAGTTTGGTTTACTTTTATTTTGAAGTTACTAAAAATTTCAGAATTTTTCAGAGAAAAACAATATGTTTAGGAAGATGTTCCAAGGTGGTTCCTCTAAGAAGCAAGGACCCAGGATTGCTATGCGCGATGCTGACGAGGATCCGCCAAGAGACGCTCCGGTACGACCTTGTGAATGGCCATCGGAAAATTTTATGGACCGTGCGGGAATTAAAGAAGAATTCAAATCATATTTGCGCAATTCCGGTCTTGAGGATTTTGAGGCTAACAAATGCCCCCAGTATCATGATCTCACAAGTTCATTTGTGAGGAGGTTTGAGTATTCATCTTTGCGTAATTCTCCTTCAGTCATGTTTGATCTCTATGACAAATCTTATACCATGGACTTAGAGGATTTCACTTCTGCTTGCGAACTTCCATCATGGGGTAGTGTTAGGGATCCCCCTAAATCTGAATTTAGAAACTTTCTTGCTAGTATAACTATGGGGGAATCTAGAGATATAACGCAGGCTACCATAGGGAGCATTCACTTTCCTGCTATACATTATTTTGCTCTTTTCATCGGTAGATGCATAAATGCTAAGGATGAAGCATGTCACATGCGTGTCCCTGATCTTAGCATTCTTAGGAGTGCTGTGTTAGGAGACCAATCTTATCATATGGGAGCCATTGTAGCTCATAGGTTGCATCATAATAGACATAATGGAGATTTCTTTGGAGGAATATATGCAACCCGCTTAGCTCATTTTCTTGAGATAGACATTCGTGAGGGTGATATGGAGTTGCCCCCTGCATATTTAGATTATAACTCTATGGGTTCGCACCAGTTTGTCGAGAGGCCTGAATCACCTCTCTTATATCGTTTAATTTTTGACAAACGACGTGTTTTCCGTATTACTCTCCCTGCTCCTGCCTTCTTTGATTCACAGACAAAAGGAAGATATGTTATTACCAGAGAGGAGGCAGAAGAGTACGAGAGGAGAGCGGAGGCAGCTCGACTCCACGCTGCAGCTCAGCAGGCGATAACCGCTGCACATCAGTATGATCCCAACTATTCCTCTTCATCACAGTACGACCCCAACAACTATTATTATGGATATCCGCCAGGCCAGCCGTGGCCATAGACCAACTTAGGCCAAAAGCCTAGGCTTGGGGGAGTATTTATTTCTCACCGACATTACATTTATGTTCACACACACTCACTGCTAGATGTTGGTGCTCATACTTTTTCATTGTAATATCCATGCTAGTTTATTTTCTTTTTCCTACTTTCTTCTTGTGTGCTTGTTAAACCTTAAGAAAAGCCAAAAAAAATTAGTAGTAGTTTATTTTTCTACTGTAGTAGTAATAAATAAAAAGAAAACCCAAAAATATTTCCTGTTCTTCTTTTGCTTGTTGGGACTTTCCCGTGTAAATAGTTTTATTACCTTTCTTTCTTTGGGGGTCAGTAGGAGATGACCATAATTAAATTGTTAAAGTGGCTCTTATATGCATTATTGTTGAATTAACCAAAGAGCCCATATTGCCTTGTCTTCTCCTGTTTACTGAATGCTTGCAGATTCTAGCTTAGTCCAATGCACGTTGTCGGGGGAAACTGATCCACGAACACCTATGGGGCCGGCGGACCGGGCCCCTTTCGGTTCGGTGGGGGGGGGGGGCGGAGATCGCACGAAGAGCAGATCGAGGCGAAGCACACGAGCAGTTTACCCAGCTTCGGAGCTCTCCGGAGAGATAACACTCCTACTGCTGCTTGTCTGGTTGTATTATCTTGTGTTCTTGCTCCAGAGAGAGAGCCTAGTGTTTTTCTGGGTTCCGAACTAGTCGAACTTCGCGAACCAGTCGAACCGAACCCCCTCTACGTTGCGCATGGGCCTCCTTTTATACGCTAAAGGGGTCACCGACAGGTGGCAACGCAGAGAAGGGTACAAATGTAAAAAGTGAGGTCGTTGGTACAGTTACTTGTACAGTGCACCCTACCTAACCCTAACGGCAGGGGACAAGGGCATTAAATGCCCGTCTGAGTCGCCCAAATAGTGCAGAAAAGGACCGTTAGGGGCGCCACCGTTCGCCAGGATGGCGATCTTGTCAGCTTCGCATGCCACTGCGCACCGCTGGCTGCACAGCCTCCCGCCACGCGCGCCTGGAGAGGCCCCCAGAGCGACACGTTGGTGGATGCGCTGGAGCGTGGGCACAGAGTGGCCGCCTGCCGCGGCAAGCGCCTTGCCGCTGCTGTTATCTTGTCGGGTCCGGAGGCTTGTCGCTCACCGGGCCTCGAGGTACCTTGGTTGGTCTTCCCGGCAAGCTCCTCTTGCCAGGGCCTTGTTGCCTTGCCGGAGCGTGTGGCGCGTCGCGGCAAGTTCCTTGGAGTGCCTCGGTTGGCCTTCCCGGCAAGCTCCTCTTGCCGGGGCCTTGTCTCCTGAGCTTAAATACTTTGTTCTTGAATGGCTCCAAGGGAACCACGGAGGATCTTGGTGTTAGCCCGGCAAGCCTTGCCGCGGGGTGCTGCAACTGCCCGTGCACAAGTTCGGGGTACTAGGGTACCCCTATTCTAGTACACCGACAGGAGCCCCCGGGCCTGGGCCAGACACGGTGCTGAGCGCTGTTGGGCCAGGCCCAAGACAGGGCACGGGCACATGTGGACTGGGCCACGCCGAATCTCGCTCCGTATCCACCGTGCTCTCCCCTAACGACACGCGTTGAGTGCGGCATCGTGGAAGAGATCGTGGGTGGTTCTTTATTCGGAAGGGCGAAATGTCCACCCCGTCCCTCTTTATAAGTAGAGGAAACAGGGGCAGCTCGTTCCCCCTCGCTGGTTGCTACTACTCCATCTTCACGAACCTCCGACGCCCCCCCTTCTTCTCGAAGCCGAGAGAGCAGCGCTCCGCCCCCCATTGCCACCAGCATCACCAACGCCGTCGACCTCCCCCACCACCTCCGCCATGGCTCCGAAAGCCGACAAGGGAAAGGGCGTGAAGTCGGCCGAGGCACAGCGGCTCGCGGCGCTGCGGAAGGAGCGGGCGATCTTCTCCCCCCAGCTCGGCGTGGAGGAGCTGAGGGAGTACTTCTACCTCTTTTGGGCGACGGAGACGCGGGCGCATCCGCGCACGAGGGTACTCCCGGCCGCTGCTTCGGAACTGGCTCCAAACGGGTACCCATTCTTCGCGTTGTTCTTCTATTGCGGGCTCTGCCCGCCCTTCTCGGAGTTCTTCTGCGATATCATGAACACCTACGGCTTCCGCCTCCTTGACTTCACCCCCAACGCCATTCTGACCATGGCAGTTTTCGCACATTTGTGCGAAAACTTTGTCGGAGTCCACCCCAATGTTGCCCTTTTCCGCCAGTTCTTCATACCTCGGGTAGAGAGAGGAGAGCCGCTTGCCGGAGGGATCGCCTGGATCTCGAGAGTTGGCAAGAAGGAGGCGTACTTGGAGGGTGACCTCCGTAGCAAGTGGGAGGAGTGGAGAGCGGAGTGGTGCTGGATCGTCGAGGAGAATCCGCAGCCCTTCACCGCCGTGCGCCAAGCTCCAATAGTGCGCGGCAATGACTGGAGCAACGTGGCCCCGGAAGACGAGAGGCTGAAGATCGCCATCACTAGGATCCTTCGCCTCAGGCTTGCCGGGCTCACTGTAGACGCTGTAGGCGCAGATTTCCTCCGCCGCCGCATCGCCCCCCTGCAGGAGAGGGGGAGGCCCGCCTGGGAATTCAAGAACTCGGCGGACATCATGAGGCTGCGGCCGGGCCTGAACTACAACTTCACCATCTTGGAGCTGGATGCAATGCTCCTGGAGTTGTTCAAACGCGACCCCCAGCACCCATTCACGCTGCCGAGGGGCGTCGTTCCATTGTGCAACAATTCTTCGCTTGACCAGATCCGCGCCATGATGCCGTTGTGCGATTCACACGGAATCATTCCAACTTGGCAAGAGCCTGCGGATGACGTCGTGCAAGCGTTCTTCGACAACTTGGAAGAAGTGCCGGTCCACGCTGACGAGCAGAAGAGCCTCACCCGTGACACTACCGACGAGGAGCTGCAGCGCATCGCCACTAGGGCAGAAGAGGTTGCGGCCGCAGCTGCCGCGGGCGCGTTCGGGTTCACTGTGGAGGAGGCGGAGGCTGCAGAGGCGGCAAACCTCGCCGATCGCGCGGAGTTCATTGGCGAGGAAGAGCCTGCCGGTTCTAAAGCTGAGCCGAGCGAGGCCGGCGAGGAAGAGCCCGAGCCTTCAGAAAACTTGCCGCAGGCGGAGCCCCCGGCCCCGCCAAGAAGGTGCCTTCGCAGGGCCGGGGACGCAGCGGGGCGGCAGCCGGGTCAACAGCCGCCGAGCCGTGCGACGCGCTCTACCGCGGCAAGCAATGTTTCCGCGGGAGCGCCTCACGCAGCAGCGGCAACTGGAGCGGGATCTTCCCGGGCCACCGCCACCGCCCCTGCCAAGCGGGCAAGGGATCCTACTCCTCCGCCTCGCCGCATCGGAGGAGGGCCGGACTTCGATCTTTCCGCGCTCAGCTCCGACGAGGAGGAAGAAGAGTAAGTTTCTTTGGTGCTCTTGTAGTTCTTCAATCTTGCTGTTTATATCTTGTATCTGACTTGCTTCAATCTGGACTCCTTTCTTTTCAGGACGCTGGCCTAGAGAGCGGCGAAGAGGGCCAAGGCTGCGGTGATTGTCATCGAGGATGACCCCACCGTGTCAGTAGGAGGTGGGTCCGAGACCACCTTGACGGACCCGACAACCACTCCTCAAAGCAGCCCCCAGCGCAGCCCCCAGCGTAAGTTCATAGTTAGCTTTCTGCTGTCAGGCGCGCATGAGTGCTTTTTCCTTTGTTGATATCTTGCTTGTTGATTTGTGTAGGAGCAGAGCAGCCATATCAGGAGTGCTCGGAAGCTGGTCCCGAAGTGCCATCTGCTTCGACTACGCCGCCAAGGGAGGGGTTCCCGGTAAGGGAGCGCTCTCCGGCAAGGGGCAGCACCGTCGATCCTGCCGCGGCCGAGACTGCAACTGCAGATCTTGGCACAGGTAATTCACTTGTCCAAAAACTTTCCCTTGGGTTCTTCTTCTTCTGATTTTCTTCTCTTGGATTTTTGATTGATTTTTCTCCCTTCTTCGTTCTTCAGACCCATCTGCTGCTGAGCCAATGGAGACAGAGGGCACCGGCGAGGAAGGGGCCGGTGCTGATGAGACCGCCGGCGAGGAGGCCGCCAAGGCTGCCGCCACAGAAGCCGGCGAGGGGTCGGGCAATCGCACTGACGACCCTGAGGCCGCAGGAGCGCCAGGCGCTGCGCCGACCGCCGATCCCTCTGCCGCTTCGGTGGAGCCGGGCTCCGAGGAGCCCCAGCCCAGCGCCTACTTGAAGGCCGGTGACGATATCTTCATCAAGCTACCCTGGGCGTCGAGCTCCAGGGCGCCGGTCGAGGGGGAAACTTTCGATGAGGAGGTGCTCGCCTCTGCCGGACTGTCGTTGGTTGACGCGCCCGGCAGCAGCAGTGGCGAGCCTAAGGAGGAGCAGCTGCTGCGGAAGCTACTATCACTCTACCGTGCACGGCAAGCCAAGCTGGCTTCCCGGGAAGCGCTTGTCGCAAAGGCGGGAGTTGACATGGGAAGCGCGCGGAGGAGCTCCGGGGCCACAATCAAGAGGCTCTCCGGTCCCTGGCACAGGAGTGGGAGTGACTCGACGAGGAGCGCACGACCTTCCTTCTCGAAAAGGCCGAAGCTGAGGAGGAGCAAAGGCTGGCCGCCGAGAAGCAGTCCGCGCGAGAAGGCGAATTGGTGCAGCGGAAGGCCAACCTCGACAGCTACGAGGAGGAGCTTGCCGAGCGTGAGCAAGCACTTGGCGGGGCGCTCAAGGAAGCAAAGGATGCTGCGGCAATTGCAGAGGCCGCTAAGAAAGAGCTGGAGGAGAAGGTGGCGCAGCTGGAGGCCAACATCGGGAAGAGCGGCGAGGAGCTTGCCGCGCTCAAGCGTGAGCGTGAGAAGGATGCTGCTGCCCACGGTGAGCTGCAAGGTCTTCTCGCTGAGAGGGGCAAGGAGCTCAGCGCCGCCAAGGATTCCAATGCGGACCTGGAGTTAAAGCTGGCCACGCTGATGCAGACGCTGGAGGCTGCCAAGGAGCGGGAGAAGACCTTGTCGGAGAAGGTCAAAGCTGACAAGGCGCTGCTGGAGAGCATCGCAGTTACCCAGAACTCGTTCAGAGATACTATGGAGCACTGGACCGAGGGTCTGGTGAATATTGCCGCAGTCATCGACAAGGAGCTGGCGCAGCTGGGGATGGAGAACTTTGGGTATCCCTCCGACGAGAATCTCCAACCCAGCGCCAAGCTCAGCCTGTTCTTCAAGGGCGTGGCGACGGCACTCCAGCGGCTCCGGGAGAGGATCCCAAGGCAGCTGGCCGACGAGTCATGCAAAATCTGCGTCGGGGTTCTCCAGAAGGTGCTGATGAAGGTGGCCTTCCGCAATCAGGGCCTCAGCTTCACCAACGTCCTCAAGTCCTTGCCGCCAGACGCCGATCGGGACGCACTCAAGGCCCTTGTCGCACCCATTGTGGACAAGGTGAGCGAGATCAAGAGGGTTGAGGGCGATCGCGTAGACTAGGCCACCCATTCCTTCTTTTCCCTTATCGCTGCTAATCATGTTATGAAAATAGTCTATTAGAGCTGCGACAAGTTATCTTGTAATATAATTTCTGCTATCAATTGCTATGTTATTTCCTCTACTAGATTCTTTCCTTTGTATGTTTTTACCCTACGCTTCTAGGGAACTTTTCGGCGCAGGCGCCCGAGCCGCGAGCGCTGAGTGCAGAACATCAGCAGCCTGCTGGCGGCGCTGCTTCCGACAAGAAACCTTGTCGTGACTAGATGCAGCACACTTAAGTTGTTGAGCGGACTCGAAACAAAGTAAGGGCGCAACTAGCCACGAGTTGGTTCCTCCGCGCACAGGTTTTCCATACAAAGCAGGGTCGTTCGAGGAAGATAACTCAAAAATTTAAAAACTGATTGCTTAAACTTTGGCAACTTAGCTTTTCTGTTGTTTGCTTCCCGGCAAGGCAGAACTTTGCTTGAACGACGCCTGGTCCATACCACAATCTTCTCCTCCCCCCCCCCGGCAAACATGTGTGCGAGGGAACCTTCTTTTCCTTTGTTGAGAAAAAAAGGACAGAAGAGAAAATAATGATATGGAGCCCTTCGGCTCGTTATTGCTTACCGGATGTAGGTGCTACACAAAGTGTCAGATAACACATGCAAGAATGAAACTAATGCATGAAATGGACAAGTTGTGCGGAGCACATGGGGTTTTACTTATGCACGGGATCTGCGCCCGGCTTTGTACAAAGGATTACATGCAACAGCGGCAAGACTTGTACAAAAGGTGGTTGCCGGAACGGGTTCCGGCAACCGCGCCCTACGGGAAAAACTTACGAAGATGTTCTATGTTCCAGGAGTTGCTCACCGGAATGCCATCTTCGGTCTCAAGGCGGACAGCGCCGGGCCTTGTGACTCGTTTCACCCGATAAGGGCCTTCCCACTTCGGCGTCAACTTGTTAGCATTCTTGGCGGACTGAACGCACCGAAGAACAAGGTCACCTTCCTCGAAGCTTCTGGCTTTAACTTTGCGGCTATGGTAGCGGCGCAAAGCTTGATGGTATCGAGCAGCTCGTACAGCAGCCTGAAGACGATCTTCCTCAAGGAGCAGCGCGTCGTCTTGTCGCAGTTGTTCTTGCTCAAGCTCATCATAAGCAAGCACTCGAGGCGATCCGTATACGAGTTCCATGGGGAGAACTGCCTCTGCTCCATAGACTAGAGCGAAAGGCGTCTGGCAGTGGCTCGATTTGGCGTCATTCTGATCGACCAAAGAACCACCGGCAGCTCCTCGATCCAGTTTCTTCCGCACTTGCGCAGCCTGTCGAAAGTTCTGGTCTTGAGCCCGCATAGCACTTCAGCATTTGTGCTCTCTGCTTGACCGTTGCTTCTTGGATGAGCAACAGAGGCGAAGCAGACCTTGGCGCCAAGGTCTTGGACGTACTGCATGAAGGTGCGGCTCGTGAATTGCATGCCGTTGTCGGTGATGATCCTGTTAGGGATCCCGAAACGGCAAACAATTGACCTGAAGAACCTGACTGCTGACTGTGTTGTCACCTTCCTCACTGGCTGCACTTCCGGCCACTTTGTGAACTTGTCGATTGCGACGTACAAGTACTCAAAGCCCCCGACAGCTCGGGGGAAAGGGCCGAGGATATCGAGCCCCCAGACCGAAAATGGCCAGGATAAAGGGATCGTCTGGAGAGCTTGAGCTGGCTGGTGTATCTGTTTGGAGTGGAACTGGCCACGCTTCACACTTGGTTACTTGTGCAGTTGCATCCTGGAGGGCTGTCGGCCAAAAGAAACCTTGCCGGAAAGCTTTGCCGGCAAGTGCTCTTGCGCCAATGTGGTGGCCACATATGCCTCCATGTATCTCTGCCAACAGCTTTTGTCCCATCTTCCCGGCAATACACTTCAATTTCACACCGTTGAGTCTTCTTCTGTACAGTATGCTATCGACAAACTGGTACATACTTGACTGCCGGGCTACTTTTCCGCTTCTTCTTGCTCTTCGGGAAGTTCTCCTGTCTGAAGGAAATGGACAATCTGCTGTGCCCATGCTGGAGCTTGTGGCTCGACAACAAGGACTAAAGGCCATCTGCTGCTGCGGGAACATCCGCTTCCACGGCAAGGACTTGCGGCCCTGCCGGAGCTTGATGTTCCCCGGCAAGCTTGCCGGAGCAAAACTTGTCGGGAGCGTCTGCTTCAACGGAACAAACCATAAGGCTTGCTGGAGCAGACTGCCCCTCAACAACGTTGGTGTTGATCTTGGGGACTTTCTTTGGCGGCGGCTTCGGGGAGCTCTGCCGGAAAGTAGTCACCAGAAATCAACTTCCTCTTCTTGCTTTGTCCAGTTGATGGTGTTACGGATGGTTGAGTCAACTTGAGCACAAAGATCCCTGATTCCACAGGTAACTTTAGTGCGAGGCACTTTGACAGGCCATCAGTAATGTCATTCTGAGCTCTTGGGATATGCTCCATCTGTAGGCCGTCAAAGTGCTCTTCTAGCTTCCTCACTTCATCAACATATGCTTCCATCAATGGACTCTAGTAGTTCTTGTTCACTTGGCGGACGACAAGCTGTGAGTCACCCCTGACAATGAGCTTCTTGATCCCAAGGTCTGCTGCGATTCTGAGACCGGCAAGCAATCCTTCATACTCTGCAGTATTGTTGGTTGCTTGCTCCTTGGGAATGTGCATCTGGACTACGTACTTGAGGTGCTCTCCGGTGGGCGCGACAAGCAGCACGCCCGCACCAGCGCCTTGCCGCGAGAAGCACCATCAAAGTACATCAGCCACTCTTTGCTTGCCTCTTTGACGGGGATGCTCGTCTCTGGAATTTCTTCATCTGGTGTTGGCGTCCATTCTGCTATGAACTCTGCCAATGCCCTGCTTTGGATAGTTGAAGTGCTCTCAAACTTGAGGCCAAAGCTTGACAGTTCCAGCGCCCACTCGACAATCCTGCCTGTTGCTTCTGGATTTTGCAATATCCTCTTCAGCGGAAAGCGAGTGACGACTGTGATCTCATGTGCTTGGAAGTAATGGTGCAGCTTTCTCGAGGCCATGAGGAGGCCGAAAAGCAACTTATGCACACCAGAGTACCTTGATCTAGCCCCCTGTAGAAGGGAACTGACAAAGTAAACTGGACGCTGCACTATTATCTTCTGCATCTTATCATGCTCCTGCGCAGATCCATCTCTGTCAGGGACCAGAGCCTGTCGGCGAAGCCCCCTGCTTGTTGCTGGATGCACCTGTCCGTGGTTGCTGGCTCATCATCTGCCTCCCTCTCCGCCACTAACGCAGCACTAACCACTTGATTGGTTGCCGCTATATACAGCAGCAACTTCTCTTGCGGCTTAGGTGCGACAAGTACTTGGAGTGGAGGACAGGTATCTCTTCAAGTCCTGCAGCGCAGCCTCCGCCTCCGGAGTCCATTTCATTGGACCTTCCTTTTTTCAAAATTTTGAAAAATGGCAGGGCGCGCTCAGCAGATCTAGAGATAAACCTGCTGAGAGCAGCCACACAACCGGCAAGCCTTCGTACATCCTTGACGCGCTTTGGTGCTTCGATCTGCTCAATGGCCTTGATCTTGTCGGGATTGGCTTCAATTCCCCGCTGAGACACGAAGAACCCGAGAAGCTTGCCGGAAGGGACTCCAAACACGCACTTCTCGGGGTTAAGCTTGAGGTTGATCCTGCGCAGATTTGCAAATGTCTCGTCTAAATCTTGAATCAGGGTCGCCCTGTTCTTGCTCTTGACCACTATGTCATCCATGTAGGCTTCCACATTTCTGTGCATCTGCGGCTCAAAAGCGTGGTGGACTACCCTTGCGAATGTTGAACCAGCATTCTTCAAACCGAAAGGCATCCGTACGAAGCAGTACGTGCCACACGGGGTGATAAATGCGGTTTTCTCTTCATCTTCTTCTACCATGAAGATCTGATGGTATCCTGAGTATGCATCAAGAAATGAAAGCAAATCACATCCGGCTGTGGAGTCAACAATCTAGTCAATGCGCGGCAAGGAAATGGGTCTTTGGGACAAGCTTTATTAAGATCAGTGAAGTCAATACAAAGCCTCCATTCCCGTTAGCCTTGCGCACGACAACAGGATTGGCCAACCATGTGGGATGGAGCACTCCTCTGACAAGGCCTGCTGCTTCCAACTTCTTGATTTCTTCTGCAATGAATTCTTGGCGCTTCACTGCCTGTTTCCTGACTTTCTGCTTGACGGGCCGCGCATGAGGACAGACGGCAAGGTGGTTCTCAATTACTTTCCTGGGAACACCGGGGATATCAGACGGTTGCCACGCAAACACGTCGACATTCGCCCGCAGGAAAGCAACGAGCGCGCTTTCCTATTTGGGGTCAAGAGTGGCGCTGATGGTGAAGGTACCACCAGCGCCGTCCTCCTTGGCGGACACCTTCTTGGTCTCAGGTGGAGCTGTCATTGCCTTCTTACACTTGCCGGTGGAGCTCGATGGTGCATCCTCGACGGTAGCGCAGCACTCCGAAGAGGTGCGCTTGCCGGAGTGGGCATCAGAACTCTTGCCGGACTTGGTCTTCTTCTTCCCCCCGGGAGCTTCAGCGGCAAGTGTCTTGCGTTCTGCTGCGGCTGCCGCTTCCCGCTAGATTTTGTCGGCACAGATAAGAGCATCCTTCTTGTCGCCAAGGACAGAGATGACACTTATCGGGCCTGGCATTTTCAGTACGTTGTACGCATAGTGAGAGGCTGCCATGAACTTGGCGAGTGCCGGACGGCCAAGGATTCCATTGTAAGGTAATGGAAAGTCAGCAACATCAAATGTGACCCTCTTAGTCCTGAAGTTCAGCTCGCTGCCAAATGTTACCGGCAACGTGATCTTTCCCTTCGGCTTGCTTCTTCCCGGGTTGATTCCTTGAAATGTACCGGTCTCTTCGAGCTCGCTGTCAGGGATCTGGAGTTTCTGGAGCACCGCGGAGGAGATCAGGTTCAAGCCGGCCCCGCCGTCAACTAGCATCTTAGTGACCTTGAGGTTGCGGATTGTTGGTGAAACCAACATCGGCAAGCACCCGACCGCAGTTATGCGATCAGGGTGGTCCTTAATATCAAAGATGATAGGCGTGCTGGACCATTTCAGAGGCTTGCGTGACTCGACGGGTGGTTCTGCTGCACTAACTTCCCACACCCACTGCTTGAGCTGGCGGTGCGAGGTGTGCAGAGAAGCACCGCCGTCAACGCACAGGACCTCTGTGGCTTTCTGGAACTCCTGCTCATCATTCTCCTCATCATCCATGTCTTCATCGTCGTCGTCATCTTCATCCTTGTCGCGGCCGCGAGGAGGTCTGTCTCCTTGCCGATGCTTGGCCTTGCCGCGGCGTCCTCATTGGCCGGGACGTTTCTTGCCGGATCCCCCAGCACCTTCCTGGGCCTTCTCCTTGTCGCGCCGCTCGTATTCAGCTTTCTGTTGCTCAACAAGCTGCTCGACTTTCTTACAGTTCTGGAGATCATGGCCCTTGGTGCGGTGGATCTTGCAATACTGCTTGTTGGTGCCGTCCTGCTTGTCGGCGACCGCCACCTCCGCGGCAACCTCCTTGCCGGAGTCACCAACTTTGGCTTCCTTGGCGCCACCACCGTTGCCGGACTGCTCAACAACTAGCACCTCTTTGCCTTTCCTCCTTCTGTTGTTTCGCCGCCGGTTTTTCCTTGCCGGGGCAGCATCTTCACTGTCAGATCCCCCCGCTCCTACATTCTCTCCGGGGAGTCTCCTCCCTTCCTCAGCACGTGCACACTTGTCGGCCAGTGCATATAACTCACTGACGTCCCTGATCTTGCACATCGCCATTTCCTCCCGCATCCTGCGGTTTCGCATGTTCTGATGGAACACGCTAATCACCGCGGTAGGGTGGACGTATGGGATGTTGTGCTGCACACTGCTGAATCTCTGAATGTACTTGCGCAGGGGCTCTCCTTCCTTCTGGGCGAGCAGATGAAGATCACTCTCCTGGCCATGAGGCTTGTGTCCGCCTGTGAAGGCGCCGACAAACTGATGGCACAGATCAGCCCAAGAGGATATGGAGTTGTCCGGCAAGTGCATGAGCCAGGATCTGACGTTGGGCTTGAGCACCAGCGGGAAGTAGTTGGCAAGGATCTTGTCATCCCGTCCCCCGGCAGCCTGCACCGCAATGGTGTAGATGCTGAGGAACTCCGACGGATGCGTCTTGCCGTCGTACTTCTCCGGTACGTCTGGCTTGAAGTTCTTCGTGCTCGGCCATTGGACTTGCCGCAGCTCACGAGTGAACGCAGGGCAACCTACCGCATACGGCAGATCGCCTGGTTCCCCTGGCGCATGCATGTCAACAGAGGGCCCAGCGCGCTTGTCGGATTGACGTCGCGCTTCTCTTCGGCGCTCGATGCGAGTTCGAGCGTCTTCTTGTTGTCGATCATGAAGAACTTGGCCCTGATCACGACGAGCTTGTGGATCCGAAGATGCGGTGGAGTCGCTGTCGAGGTGGATCTGGCAAGTCAGCGATCTTGGCCTTCGGGGTGGTGATTGCATGGTAGTTGCACCTCCACCCGTTTCGTCGCCACCGGCTCGCGCCCGGCAACCCTGCCGCGGCGGCGACGCGCTCGGCCATCGTGGAGTGTCGCCGTTGGCATAGCCGATGAGACTCTGAATGGTGGCCCTCCATTCGTCGATCTTGTCCGACGTCGGAGGGTAATCTAGGAGAAGTTGAGCTCGCGCCAAAGCTTCTGCTGGAGTGGTGGGTGGTAGTGGCGGACAGCGCGAGGAGCGGGACGTGCTCGGCATCCATTCCACCACCTGTTTGCTCCAATGGTGGCGGAAGTGACGTGGACGGAGCGGCTGCCACCGAAGTCTTCTTCTTCGGTCAGTTTTTAAATTTTTGAGTTATCTTCCTCGAACGACCCTGCTTTGTATGGAAAACCTGGCGCGCCAAAGATGTCGGGGGAAACTGATCCACGAACACCTATGGGGCCGGCGGACCGGGCCCCTTTCGGTTCGGCGGGGGGGGCGGAGATCGCACGAAGAGCAGATCGAGGCGAAGCACACGAGCAGTTTACCCAGCTTCGGAGCTCTCCGGAGAGATAACACTCCTACTGCTGCTTGTCTGGTTGTATTATTGTGTTCTTGCTCCAGAGAGAGAGCTAGTGTTTTTCTGGGTTCCGACCGAACTCGGAAAGTCGAACCCCCCTCTACGTTGCGCATGGGCCTCCTTTTATATGCTAAAGGGGTCACCGACAGGTGGCAACGCAGAGAAGGGTACAAATGTAAAAAGTGAGGTGGTTGGTACAGTTACTTGTACAGTGCACCCTACCTAACCCTGACGGCAGGGGACAAGGGCATTAAATGCCCGTCTGAGTCGCCCAAACAGTGCAGAAAAGGACCGTTAGGGGCGCCAACGTTCGCCACGATGGCGATCTTGTCAGCTTCGCATGCCACTGTGCACCGCTGGCTGCACAGCCTCCCGCCACGCGCGCCTGGAGAGGCCCCCAGAGCGACACGTTGGTGGATGCGCTGGAGCGTGGGCACAGAGTGGCCGCCTGCCGCGGCAAGCGCCTTGCCGCTGCTGTTATCTTGTTGGGTCCGGAGGCTTGTCGCTCACCGGGCCTCGAGGTACCTTGGTTGGTCTTCCCGGCAAGCTCCTCTTGCCGGGGCCTTGTTGCCTTGCCGGAGCGCGTGGCGCGTCGCGGCAAGTTCCTTGGAGTGCCTCGGTTGGCCTTCCCGGCAAGCTCCTCTTGCTGGGGCCTTGTCTCCTGAGCTTAAATACTTTGTTCTTGAATGGCTCCAAGGGAACCACGGAGGATCTTGGTGTTAGCCCGGCAAGCCTCGCCGCGGGGTGCTGCAACTTCCCATGCACAAGTTCGGGGTACTAGGGTACCCCTATTCTAGTACACCGACACACGTGCACTCTTATTATTATTCACACCATTTGGTCATGCAAGTGAAAGGAAATTATGATGATATATGATGGACCGACTGAGATCAGAAAAGCTGGTATGAACTCGACCTCTTTTGTTTTTGTAAATATGATGAGTCCCTCATTCTTGATTCAGCTTATTATGAATAAACATGTTTGCAATGACAATTAGAGATCATAGTTGCTTGTTCCATGCTTGATTAGCTATGAGTTATAATGATTTACCTTGTATGCCAACATGCTATTGAGATGATTACGATGTGGTATGATGGGGTGGTATCCTCCTTTGAATGATTTAAGTGACTTGACTTGGCACATGTTCACGCATGTAGTTGAAACAAAATCAACATAGCCTTCACGATATTTATGTTCATGGTGGATTATATCCTACTCATGCTTGCATCCAATGTTTATTAATTTTAATGCATGTACATGGCTGTTGTCGCTCTCTAGTTGGTCGCTTCCCAGTCTTTTGCTAGCCTTCACTTGTACTAAGCGGGAATACTGCTTGTGCATCCAAATCCTTAAACCCCAAAGTTATCCCAGATGAGTCCACTATACCTTCCTATATGCGGTATCTACCTGCCGTTCCAAGTAAATTTGTATGTGCCAAACTCTAAACCTTCAAATAAACATTCTATTTTGCATGCTCGAGCAGCTCATGTGCAACTAGGGCTGCCTATATCTTCCATGCTAGGTGGGTTATTCTCAAGAGGAGTGGACTCCGCTCCTCATTCACGAGAAAGGGCCGGTAACCGGGATGCCCAGTCCCATGATCCAAAAGATCAAAGCAAATCAAAATAATTAAACAAAACTCCCCCTGGGACCCGTTGAATGTTGGAGGCACTCGTTGTTTCGAGCAAGCCATGGATTGATGCTTGTGGAGGAGGGGGAGTATAAACCTTTACCATTCTGTTTGGGAACTGCCTATAATGCAAGTTAGTATGGAAGATACAGCCATCTCATAGTTGTTGCGTTGACAGTGAAAGTATGCCGCTCAAAATATAATTTATCTCTATTTCAAAATCGAGCTCTAGCACCTCTACAAATCCATGCTTCCCTCTGCGAAGGGCCTATCTATTTACTTTTATGTTGAGTCATCACCCTTCTTATTAAAAAGCACCCGCTGGAGAGCACACTGTCGTTTGCATTCATTATAATTGGTTTATATTGGGTATGACTTGACTGGATCTCTTTTACCATGAATTACAATGTTTAGTCAGTCCTTGATCTTTAAAGGTGCTCTGCATTTATGTTTTGCGGTCTCAGAAAGGGCTAGCGAGATACCATTTTGTTATATCATGTAATGATTATTTTGAGAAAGTGTTGTCATCCGAGTTTTATTATTATGGCTCGCTAGGTGATTATGTTATTGATATGAGTAATTGTGAGACCTACGTGTTATTGTGAGTATGGTTAGTTCATAATAATTGCTGAAACTGAATGCTGGCTTTTCATGTTTACAACAACAAGAGCAAACAGAGTTTGTAAAAGTTTTCTTTTCTCTTTCAGTTTGTCAACTGAATTGCTTGAGGACAAGCAAGGGTTTAAGCTTGGGGGAGTTGATACGTCTCCATCGTATCTACTTTTCCAAACACTTTTGCCCTTGTTTTGGACTCTATCTTGTATGATTTGAATGGAACTAACCCGGACTGGCGCTGTTTTCAGCAGAATTACCATGGTTTTGTTTTATGTGCAGAAAACAAATATTCTCGGAATGACCTGAAACTCCACGGGAGGTCTTAGAAAAAATAATAAAAAATCCTCGCCAAATATGAAGACCAGGGGGGCCACACCCTTTCCACGTGGGTGGGGGGCGCCCCCCATAGGGCGCGCCCCCTACCTCGTGGCCCCCCTGGAAACCCTCCGACGCCAACTCCAACTCTATATATTTGCTTTCGGAGAGAAAAAAATAAGAGAGAAGAAATCATCACGTTTTACGATACGGAGCCGCTGCCAAGCCCTAAAACCTCTCGAGATGGCTGATCTAGAGTCCGTTCGGGGCTCCGGAGAGGGGGATTCATCGCCGTCGTCATCATCAACCATCCTCCATCACCAATTTCATGATGCTCACCGCCGTGCGTGAGTAATTCCATCGTAGGCTTGCTGGACGGTGATGGGTTGGATGAGGTTTATCATGTAATCGAGTTAGTTTTGATAGGGTTTGATCCCTAGTATCCATTATGTTCTGAGATTGATGTTGCTATGACTTTGCTATGCTTAATGCTTGTCACTAGGGCCCGAGTGCCATGATTTCAGATCTGAACCTATTATGTTTTCATGAATATATGTGAGTTCTTGATCCTATCTTGCAAGTCTATATTCACCTACTATGTGTTATGATCCGGCAACCCCGAAGTGACAATAATCGGGACCACTACCGGTGATGACCATAGTTTGAGGAGTTCATGTATTCACTATGTGCTAATGCTTTGTTCCGGTTCTCTATTAAAAGGAGGCCTTAATATCCCTTAATTTCCAATAGGACCCCGCTGCCACGGGAGGGTAGGACAAAAGATGTCATGCAAGTTCTTTTCCATAAGCACGTATGACTATATACGGAATACATGCCTACATTACATTGACGAATTGGAGCTAGTTCTGTGTCACCCTATGTTATGACTGTTACATGATGAACCGCATCTGGCATAATTATCCATCATTGATCCGGTGCCTATGAGTTTTCCATATACTGGTTCTGTGTCACCCTATGTTATGACTGTTACATGATGAACCGCATCTGGCATAATTATCCATCATTGATCCGGTGCCTATGAGTTTTCCATATACTGGTTCTCGCTTATTTACTTTTCTGTTGCTACTGTTACAATCACTACAAAATACCAAAAACATTAGTTTTGTTGTCTTTACTTTTGTTGACGCTACCACCATTATCATATTACTTTGCTATTAAACACTTTGCTGCAGATACTAAGTTTCCAGGTGTGGTTGAATTGACAACTTAGCTGCTAATACTTGAGACTATTCTTTGGCTCCCCTTGTGTCAAATCAGTAAATTTGGGTTGAATACTCTACCCTCGAAAGCTGTTGTGATCCCCTATACTTGTGGGTTATCAGCGTCGATGCGAGCGATCTCCTCCAGGGTACCTGCTACCTTTGTACGCCCAAGCCAAGGGCTCGAGAGGACGAAGTGACGAGCAGTGCCGCCCACGCTGCATCCGGGGTCGCCGCGCCACGGCGACGCGTGCCGTCCATGCCGCCCACACTGCATCCGGGGTCGCCGCGCCACGGCGACGCGTGCCGTCCACGCTGCGGACTCCTCGCGTGAGTTGGTGTTGTGGGTGCCGACACCTCCGATCTCCTGGATCCGCTTCCCGTGGTTCTTCTCCGACGTGATGCCGCCGAGGGGGCCTCTCGAGCTCTGGCTGCAGCACGCCGACTGCAGCGCTCCGGCGAACGGAGCGAAGATCGAAGCGGTCCCCACTGGCAAGATCTTCATGACCCGCGGCTGGGGTGAGGTCGCACGGGTCTATCGTGCGAGGGGCGCCCTCGCGATCCACTTCGAGTACGACGGCGCCTCCACGCTTTTCTTCAAGGTCTTTGACGCCAAGTGCCGTCGCCTGGAGTGCTACTCCGGAGAAGAACGCGAGGTTGATGCGCGCTCCGCTCGCGTCCACTCCAGCAGCAACAGCCCTTGGGAGTCTAGCAGTTCTCCTGAGCTCTACGAGAATCCGGAGACGAGCGACAACAGCTACGTCCCCCCGAGCTCTCGCTGTGCTTGGAGCAGGGCTGCGGCGTCCGGCCGCCGCCGCCGCTGATCTGGATGGGGTTTGCGCCGGCCTCCCGTGGCCCACTGTTGATGATGGCATCCGCCACGGGAGGATGTAAATAGGATCCCCCTTAGCATCAACTTTTGTTTCCTGCGAAGAATCATGAATCACCCCGTGGGGGAATGTAAGGATCTGTAATGCCTTTGTACTTATCTTCCTTGTTATGAAGATTTGATGAACGCGTGTCCCGTTTAGGCTGGGTCCCTCCTTTCTTTCCTCACGATAGCTTGGTGCTCTATGCTGACAGGTCCCGGTCCCAAGGCGGCTACAGCCGTCGCTGGTATGCCAGGTCGCGATGCCGTGGTCAAGGCCATGAGGTGCGCGGCCTGAGGTCCAGTAAGAGCCCCTGAGGCGCGATGCTCAGGAGGTCCCCCTTAGCGCCCAAGCGGCTATGGTAAGGAAAGAAAGGAATACGACTTGGCCGCAATGGGGTTGCGGCATGGTGTGAGCGGCTACTAGGCCCAAATATTTAGCCGATCCGAGGGCAAGACTTATCTTGCTGACTTCGCGGTGATTCTTGGTGTTACCCTAGGGCTGCACGCCAGCTTACGTGACATAGCTAGGCCGGTCCGTGCGAGTTTTCCTTCTCCCGAGCTCTTCTTAATGCTCTACGACCTCTGGTCCCGGCCCTCGAGCGAGCTCAGCCACCACTCGTATGCCAGGTCACGATGCCGTGGTCAAGGCCAGGGGGTGAGGGTTGGAGAGCTAGTAAGAGCTCCTGAGTCGTGATGCTTAGGAGCCCCCCTTTTAATGCGCAAGCGAATCGCACGAGAGAAAAGGAGACTCGCGGTGCCACCTACTATCCTTCTCGCAGGGTCCCTGTGGGCGGGCACAAGAAGGAACAAGGTTTGCCGTTATTGCCGCCTGCCTGCCGCTGGTTGGTCCCGATGAAGTGAAGGCACTAAGGGCCTGGTGAGGTGACGTGCACGGCGCGTGCTGCGAGCCAGAGCTTGGCCACTCAGATTTGTCGGTCGTGGCAGGGACGGACCCATGCACCAGCGCCGTGCCTATGTAGAGGCCCCGAGGGAGGCAATGATCGAGCATGTCATAGCAGTTGGTAGGTTAAGCATGAAGAGCAGATCGACTTGGATAAATGCAAGAATATATATGCCACTGGGTCTGGCCCAGACGGCGTGGGGATGATGCAGCCCGAGGGGCGCCCCAACAAGGTAAGCTGAAGACATAAGCAAAAGGGATACATGCCACAAGGACGGAACCATGTGTCCTGGGAATAATGCAGCCCGAGCGCCGCTCCCAGCTTAAATGAACTTGGAAGATGTCACCTGGTCCTATAGACGAAGTAGAGCTGGTGCAGCTGAAGCCACACGTTGAAAGGAATGACTCGTCATGAGCCACCGGGACCCTGAGCCTTGGGAGGCTCTAGGGGCTCAGGAGGTTCCCTGAAGACCGTTCCCATCTCCTCCAAATCAGCGTGGAAACTGGCCTCCTAAGCCACCAGGACTTGCCGCATGTTGCGCTGATAGGCCGATGCCACGCTCGGCAAGCCGAAGGGCATGCGAACATAGCTGTGCGGTGGACCCTCACAGCGGCCCGCACGTGATGGCCAGAAGCGTTCCTAAGATGCGGCCCTATTGAGCCCTGGGATGTCGATGCAGACGCGCAGTTCAGCACCCTCGCCTGGATGGTGAGCCGCGCTCGGTGAGCGGCTGTCGCCGCGCATGGCTCTCGCTCTTGTAGCTCTCAGGTGGTCTTGGTGATGAACTCCTGGGTGGTGGGCACTCCTCGCCCTGTGCTCTCCTGAGGAAAGTGTGCCGTGAAGCACGCTTCCAAGTGGTGCCCAAGCGCCTCCCTTGTGAGGTTGGCATGGTCCGAGGCTCTCCAGGAGGGAACCCCCAAGTCCTGTCTGAGGAGGGCTCTAGGCGCACTTTCCTATGCAGTGGAGGGAGGCGCCCCTGGAGCGGGCGCTGATCCTGATGAGGCTCCTGACGCGACGCCATCTTCTTGGGGTCCTACGCAGCGTGGCAACTTCTTCTTGGGGATGGTCTCTGGAGGGCCTTCACTTCTGCTGTCAGGGCTGTCGATTGCTGCGGCTTGGAAGGCGTGCTCAAGGGAGCGCACCGCATCCCTTTCTTCACATGGGACCATGATGATTCCCCCCGCTTCCTAGCATCGTGAGAATGTTGTAACCGTGGTGAGTGACTGCCATGAACTTGGCCAGGGCTGGATACCCGAGGATGGCATTGTACGACAGGCGGATGTGCGTGACGTCGAAGTCGATGAGCTCGGTGCGGTAGTTCTTGCGCTCCCTGAAGGTGACAAGCAGGCGGACTTACCCTATCGTTGTGGCGTAACCGTCGGTCACTCCTGAGAAAGGCTTGGTTGGCTGGAGCTGCTCATAGGGGTCTTGGAGGTTGTCGAACGTGTCGACAGATAGGACGTTGAGCCCTGCACCGCCGTCGATGAGAGTCTTGGTGACGTGCACATTGATGATGACTGGGGAGCACAGTATAGGGAGTGTGCCAGCGGTGGCTGCGCACTTGAGCTGATCGACCGAGTTGAAGGTGATGGTGCATTGGGACCACCTGAGCGGGCATGTGGCCTCAAGCTTGGGGAGCCCCGCATTCACCTCGCGAGCGAACTGTTTGAAGATGCGCTGAGAGGCTGGGGCCTGAGCACCGCCCAAGATGCAAGCGATCACACGCGGCTCCTGGAAGCCCCCAGCCTCCTCGTCCTGGCGGTGGTCGTCGTTCCTTCTCGGTGGCGGCAACTGGGGAAGACCGGCGTTGCCCTGGGGGCGATCCTCATGAGGCGGGTCCCTCCAGACGCCCTCGCGAGGTTGGTCCTGCCAGCGGTCCTCACGAGGCCGATCACGCCACTCCTGGCGCGGGCCACGGTCATCCCAGCGCCCGCCTCCGCGTCCTCCTCCGCGACCGTAGCCCCGGTCGTTGCGCTCGGGGCATCGACCGAAGTGTCCTTCCCGTATGGCTCTAAGCTCTTGACAGTCACTGGTGTTGTGGGTGTTCAGGTTGTGGAAGGCGCAGAACAGACGGCCGTTCTTGGATGACTTGGGCTGATCTCTGCCTCGCTTGGTGTTGGGCTCCGTTGCGAGCACCACTGCCTCTTTGCGCTTCACGTCCTTAGCCTTGGCCTTCTTCTCCTCCACCTCTGCAACTGGCAGCTCAAGGAGAGAGAGGCACCCCTCCTCAGCTCTCGCGCACTTGGTCGCCAGGTTGAACAACTCCTAAGATGTGCAAAGATCTTCGTGGATAGCCAACTCTTCCTTCATGTTGATGTCATGGACACCATCTGAGAATGCGGAGATGATGGCTTCGTCCGTGACCTTGGGAATCTTGAGGCGGGTGTTGTTGAAGCGTTGGATGTACTTCTGGAGGGTCTCTCTGGCTGTTGCTTGATGCGGCGTAGGTCGTCCGCAGCCGGTGGGCGGTCGCGAGTGCCCTGGAAGTTGGCGACGAAGCGATCGCGCATCTCGTCCCAGGAGGAGATCGAGCCATGCTATAGGTTCAGGAGCCAGGAGCGGGCCCCATCCTTGAGAGCCATGGGAAACCAGTTCGCCATGACTTTTTCATCGCCGTTGGCCGCTTCGATGCTCAACTCATAGAGTTGCAGGAACTCCGCGGGGTCGGCGGTGCCGTCGTATCGAGGAGGCAGATCTGGCTTGAACTTGCCTGGCCAGGCAACGCTACGTAGCTTAGGGGTGAAGGCGCGGCAGCCGGCCGTGGTTGCCGGGCCCGCTTCGGAGGTGGAGCTAGGTCTTGACGAGGTCCGTGCTGCGCTACTGCAGGCGGTACGCGGTCTTGACGAGGTGGCGCAGGGAGCGCCGGTGAAGCTTCTCGCGGCCGGCGGGATTTCTTGGCAACTTCTTTCTTCAAGCGCGGGCGTCGGGCGCGGTGGATCACGTCGTGGAGGCGCGCGCCTTGGTGCCAAGGCACAGTCTTGGGGTCGAGGCGGTGGAGGTACGCCATGAGCCCCGTCGCCCGCGGCTGGTTGAGGGGGAGGCAGAGAGTGGGACGGCATCGGAGAGACCCCTGCGGCACGGACGAGCTCGGCGACGCGGTCGAGCCACTCCTCATAGAGGTCGTCGACGGGGCGGTAATGCAGGAGCTCGTTCACCGCGATGAGCACGGCCCGCACCTCCATGGGAGCGCGATGCGCGTGGGACAAAGAACCAGCAGGGGTGAGTGATGGAGTAGCGGTGCGGCCGTCCTGCCGCACCGAAGGATGCTGCAAGGACGCCTGCTGCTCGTTCCCCACCGGGCCGGTGGCAGCGTTGGCGGCGGGGGACAGATAACGACGAGGTGGCCCGCCGACGGGAGCCGTCTAAGCGACGCGGGCGGCGAGGGCAGCCCAATGCTCAGCTTGAGCATGGCGAGCGTCCGACATGGAGACGACGGAGCAACGGAGCGATGGACTGACGGAAAGGAAGCTACGTCGCACCCCTACCTGGCGCGCCAAATGTCGGACATGGGGCTCCGGCTAACCCTTAAGGTTCGAACACTGGGGTGTGCGCGAAGTCTTTCCCTCCTACCGATCTACGCTCTAGCTCGCTAAGATCTTGCGGACATTCTCGACGAACTCACAACACAGAAAGACACGGGGTTTATACTAGTTTGGGCCACCGTTGTGGTGTAATACCCTACTCCAGTGTGGTGGTGGTGGATTGCCTCTTGGGCTGATGATGAACAATACAAGGGGAAGAACAGCCTCCTGAGGTTGAGGTGTTCTTGTGCTTTCGGACTTGTGTCTATCTCTGGTTCTCCTCCTTCTCCCTCTTACTATGGTGGTGGCTAGTCCTATTTATAGAGGCCCTGGTCCTCTTCCCAAATATCGAGCGGGAAGGGAGCCAATGGCGGGCTAATTTGAAGGGGGACAGCTAGTACGAGCCATCCTGACAAAAGTAGTCTTCGCCTGCACAAAGCTCTGGTGGTGACGCCGTCTTGGGTTCCATGATGACCTCCGTCTTGCAATCCATGGTCTTGGTCTTGTTGGACCGAAATGGTAACCTTTGCCTGAGGCCTCGGTACTCCGCGGCTGCGCTTGCCTCCTTTGCACCAAAGAGGAAACAAGGACGCTACGCACGCTGGCGCCCGCCTGGTGTCGATCATCATGGCTCACGTCACGAGAGCCTCATGAGGTTCGCCTTGCCTTGATATCTCCGCTCCTCGCGAGCCTGCCTGACCAGGCTGCTCCAGAGGAGGTCTTGCATCATCCGCCTCGCGAGGCTTGGACCCTCGCGAGGGTCTTGGATGCTTTGTTGATGAAGATGGGCCGTACGGCCTGCTGGCTCCGCCACGCCGCGGGCCGCATGCAGGCAAGTCTGGGGACCCCCGTTCCCAGAACACCGGCACCGAACCTGCCCCAAATGGGACAATTTTTTTTAACACAACATGTTGATGGCGCTCCATGATAGCATGCCAAGTTTCATGAATTTCAGATGAGTTTTGGATTTACTAGAATTTAAAAACCAGGCATCTCAACATTTTGTCGGCAATCAAAAGTGCCCTGGTGTTTGAATTTCATTCCCATATCTTGCACGGGACCTAGAATTTACCTGAGGATGCAGATTAGATTTTTCAACCAACCTTAGTGCATTGGAGAATGTGCATGTAGTTCAAATTTGAACTATGCACATAAATGCATTGAAAACTCAGTTGATGCATAAAAATGTCAAAACGAACCCCGAAAAATCCCAAAAATTGAAACAACACTCTTGTTGTTCTATGTTGACACGAGAATTTTTTAAAAGCAATAATAGGCAATGGATATCGTTTCGTCCCCAAAGGTGGGACGTTCCCTACCAAACCAACATCCTTGTTGTGAGAAGCTCTGGTTTGCGAGAAGCATATACCCGAACCTGTCCCAAATGGGACAAATTTTTTAACACGACATGTTGATGCCGCTCCATGATAGCATGCCAAGTTTCATGAATTTCATATGAGTTTTGGATTTACTAGAATTTAGAAACCAGGCATCTCAATGTTTTGCCGGCAATCAACAGTGCCCTGGTGTTTGAATTTCATTCCCATCTCTTGCATAGGACCTAAAAATTCACCCAAGGACACACATGTGATTTTTCAACCAACCTTAGTGCATTGGAGCGTGTGCTTGTAGTTCAAATTTGAATTATGCACATAAAATGCCTAGAAAACCCAGTTAATGCATAAAAAGGCCAAATAAACCCCGAAAAATTCCAAGATTGAACACAACACTCCTGTTGTTCTATGTTGACACTAGAACTTTTTTGAAAGCAATAAGAGGCAACGGATATCGTCCCGTCCGCAAAGGTGGTACGTTCCCTATCAAAACCATCATGCTTGTTGTGAGAAGCTCTGGTTTGTGAGAAGCTTATACCCGAACCTGCCCCAAATGGGACAAATTTTTCACCACGGCATGTTGATGCCGCTCCATGATTGCATGCCTAGTTTCTTGAATTTCATACAAGTTTTGGATTTACTAGAATTTAAAAACCAAGCATCTCAATGTTTTGCCGCCAATCAACAGTACCCTGGTGTTTGAATTTCATTCCCATCTCTTGCATGGGACCTAGAGATTCACCCAAGGACACACACATGTGATTTTTCAACCAACTTTGGTGCATTGGAGCATGTGCTTGTAGTTCAAATTTGAATTATGCACATAAAATGCCTAGAAAACCCAGTTAATGTATAAAAAAGGCCAAACGAACCCCGAAAAATTCCAAGATTGAACACAACACTCCTGTTGTTCTATGTTGACACTAGATTTTTTTAAAGCAATAAGAGGCAACGGATATCGTCACGTCACCAAAGGTGGTATGTTCCCTGTCGAAACCATCATGCTTGTTGTGAGAAGCTTATACCCGAACCTGCCCCAATTGGGACAAAATTTTCACCATGGCATGTTGATGCCGCTCCTTGATAGCATGCCAAGTTTCATGAATTTCAGACGAGTTTTGGATTTACTGGAATTTAAAAACCAGGCATCTCAACGTTTTGCCGACAATCAACAGTGCCATGGTGTTTGAATTTCATTCCCATCTTTTGCATGGGACCTAGAAATTCACCCAAGGACACACGTGCAATTTTTAAACCAACTTTGGTGCATTGGAGCATGTGCTTGTAGTTCAAATTTGAATTATGCACATAAAATGCCTAGAAAACCCAGTTAACGTATAAAAAAGGCCAAACGAACCCCGAAAAATTCATTCCCATTTCTTCCATGGGACCTAAGCATGCACTGAAGGACACAGATTTGATTTTTCAACCAATTTGTATGCACATGAGCATGTGCATGTAGTTTAATTTTGAATTGTGCACCTGAAATGGCTAGAAAACCACTTTAATGTATGAAATGTCCAAATGAACCCCGAATAATTCCAATTCTTTTACGACACACATATAGTTGCATGTTCACTTCAGATAAAAGGTCTAGCAATTCAAACACCGTCCATTGCCACTGTGACCCCATTTTGTAATTCAAATCAAGTAGATCCCACACAGTTTATTCTCACCAACTATGTGAAATGTAGTACAAAATATCTTGGAGCACTGTCGGTGTATAGTATGCCTATGGCTTATGAGAGAAGGTGCGTCGGCTACAGTCCACAGCCGGTGTGTCAAGCACACTAGCTCGCTCCCCCAAAACTCCTGCCTCTGCATCCCTCGCAATCACGAAAACATCTACCATCTAGAATGTTTTAGTGTTTGATAGCACACGATTAGTATGTGCGGATCGTGTGCGATGTATGTTACTCCCACTCCGCTTCAGTCCCTTGGTTCAAATTTTCAGTAGCCCCGACATTTTACTCCCGCCTCTGCATCCCTCGTAATCTCAAAAATATCTGCTCGCCCTTAATCCAAATTTTTAGAAGCCCCTCCTTGTTACTCCCGCCTAGTAAAATTTTCAGTTGCCATAGTATTTCCTCGAACACAACCTCCGCTCACACAGACACACACAACCTTCGAAACCATTGGTAGGTCGCCGCCATCGCCGGTGCCTCCATCCTCAACCTATGCCTGTGTGCCGGGGAGCTCGAGTAGCCAATGGCCAAAAAGAGGTTTATCACGGCCTTTTCGCCCGACGCCAGCGAGGTGGCCGCCGAGGTGTCCCCGTTATCCTCCGCAGGCCTTCGCCATCGCCGGTCCCCCAATCCGCCCGCTGTCGCGCCCCTACGCCGGTTCGAGGACTTCCCCGTCCTCCCCCAGACCCAGCAGCCGACGAAGTCCTACTTCGGGGTCCGGCAGCGGCGGTGGGGGACGTGGGTCACCGAGATTGCAGATCGAGAGAACCACACCCGCCGGTGGCTCGGTAGCTTCCACACGGCCGAGCTCGCGGCCATGGAGTACGACTTCTGGCAGGTCTGCTACCATAGCATGGCATCTAGGCTCAATTTCCCCTTCGGCACACGTCCGGTACACCTTGTTCCGCCGGAGCCAGGGGTGGTGAGCTCGGCTATGGCGCGGGAGGACCGCGAGGCATGGGAGCGTCTCGAGGCCAAGGCCGCCGACGAGGCCTACATGCAAGAGCTCCACCGGCAGCACTCGGAGCTCATGGAGGTGGAGCGGGCGATCTTTGCTGGCGTGGAGGGTAGCAACGTTATCGCGCTCTCCTCTGATGACGAGGTCGAAGGCGGCGAGGATGGCGGCGAGGTTATCGCGCTCTCCTCTGATGACGAGGTCGAAGGCGGCGGCGACGGCGGCACAGAGGGTGTTGAGGTGGGCCTCGTTGTCAGTGTCAATACCGGCGGATCTCGAGTAGGGGGTCCCGAACTGTGTGTCTGAGGTTGATGGTAACAGGAGACAGGGAACACAATGTTTACCCAGGTTCGGGCCCTCTTGATGGAGGTAAATCCCTACGTCCTGCTAGAGTAATATTGATGAGTATGAGGGTTACAAGAGTTGATCTACCACGAGATCGTAATGGCTAAACCCTAGAAGTCTAGCCTATCTGATTATGATTGTCTTTTCAGACTAAACCCTCCAGTTTATATAGATACCGGAGGGGACTAGGGTTATACAAAGTCGGTTACATAGAAAGGAAGTAGTATATCCGGCCGCTTGCTTTCCATCCACGCAAAGAAGAGTCCTATCCGAACACGGGAGAAAGCCTTCCATCTTGTATCTTCACGGTCCAATAGTCCGACCCATGCCCAACAGACCGGACGCCCGAGGACCCCTTAGTCCAGGACTCCCTCAGTAGCCCCTGAACCAGGCTTCAATGACGAGGTGTCCGGCACGCAGTTTGTCTTCGGCATTGCAAGGCGGGTTCCTTCTCCGAATAATCCAACGAATATAGTCTTCGAACAACGACCGTGTCCGGATCTGCAAAACAAGTACCACACACCACCGCAGAGAGTAAAATATTTTCACGAGTCTCATCTGCTGATAACTTTTTGTAACGTGACATCACAACTCTACTCGATTATTATTTTGAACCATTTTTCGGCCTACCACTTCATATTTCAAGATGCGGTTTTATTGGCACATCTTGTCAAAGCAGAGATCGTGTCCCCTTATTGCAGGATCCTCATCAGTACGGGAATGGGTAATCCAACCATGCCGCCTGCACGACCCCTAGGGAATAGGCAAGTTTCACGGCGAGTCCGGAGGCGTTTGATATTCACCGTCTTTATAAAGAGATAAGGATTCATCTCCTCTACCCATGCCTTCTGTCCTTCCGTCTACCCACTCTCGAGCTCCAGTGCCCAAGTTCTCATCTTTCCTCCCCCAAGAAAGCACTCCAACCATGTCTGGAGCGCAGGGCAAGTAGATGGCCTCCACCGTCAAGGAGAAAGACATCACCCAACTTCGGGAGGCCGGATATTTGTCCAAGGAAACCGCCCACCGGCTTCCTGCCAAGGGACAGATTGTCCCCACTCCGGAGCCCCATGAGAGGGTCGTGTTCATCCATCATTTTGTTTGCGGACTGGGATTTCCTCGCCACCTGTCGGGGATATACCCCGCGGTGTAAACCGGCCGGAAGTATAACCCGGCCGGACTTGGCGGTTTACTTGAGACCCGGCTAAGACTTGACGATTCACTGGCGACCCGTTTGGACCTGGCGGTTTATGGTTCATTGGTAATCCGGCAGGCGGGTCAGAGGAGCGACAAGACCCGGTGGCCCAACGGGCGGTTCATGAAGGCCGGTTCATACTATGGTGGGCCGGTTTAAGAGGAAAGGCATGAGGAATATTTACCTTACAAGGAGTTAAAACCAGGACTTGTATCCGGTTTGTATTAGAGATAGACTAGTCCTAATCCTAATAGGACTCCACATGTAACCCGCCCCTTCAACATATATAAGGAGGGGCAGGGCTCCCCAAAGGAGGAGGAGCAAGAGAAAACAACCTTAGAGCTAGACACAAAGAGGAGAGCCGGTTTATGGCGACTCCCATGTGATGATAATGAGACCTAGCCTCAAACAGCATGTAGGGTTGTTACCAGATGATGTTTCCCGGGGCCCGAAGCTGTCTAAATCCTTGTCTTGTGTTGCGTCTCTCGATTCCGCTCAACCCCTCTCAAGCTACTACAAAGATACATTGGCTTCACGACTAAGTCCTGACACTAAGGACATCTGCCATGACAATTCCGCGACAATTGGCATCCACCGTGGGGCCTGCGCACGGTGGTGTTAAGTTCTTGAGGGGATCTCATCTAGGGATTGACAAGCTCGCGATTTCGTCGGTTGAGAAAGAATCGGCAAGTTTTTTATTTTGTGATCAGGAACATGATTATGTTTGGAGCCGATAGTACATGGTTTGATATCGACAAAAGCTAGGGTTCCGTGCGCGCCATCGCACGTGACCTATTGATCCGTCGGTCCGAGTAATGTTGATTTCCGCCAGAACGGCCGAGCAATCCGGCGAAACCGAGACTGGTTCAAAGTACTTCGCTGTCCGATTGCCGTTTTATGGACAGGGATCAGGTGACTTGCCTTCAGGCAGTCACACTGTAACATGCGGGCACACATCCAGCGTCCATTACACATCCAACGACCATTAGCAATCAATGTGAAAAAAGCTCCAGATCTAGCACACGCCCACACAGAGACGCCCCCACTTGTAGCAGGTAGATTTTTTTTGAAGTACTAGTAATTAAGAGCAGATTTTAGTAGGACCGTTCCCCAAAAATATATCTGATAGAAACAACTGGACTGATTATGCATGAACATTAAAAAGAAATTAAAACTATTTTTTTTAATTCTGTAACCAGATCAAGAACCAAAGGCCGGCCATTAAGCAGTATTTTAGACATTTTGTAAATCTGATCTGGTGTATGAGTAAGGGCAACTCTAACCGACCGATCCAAACAAAGACATCAAAGTTTGGCTTTGTCCGCCCGTCTATAGGTGCACCCAACGCGCCAGGATGCATTTCAGATTGTGGTCATTTTTTGAATTAAAAATATATATACATTGCCACCCAAAGTCCCTTTATTACATTGATTAAAATAAAAAATCATAATAAAACCTATATCTAGTGGCCATCACCAGGCATGCCTCGCTATTCCTGGCGTACGCTGCCATGCTACTTCGGTCGTGTGCTGCTATGCTACTCCTGGCTCCTGTGTCGGGAACACCGCACCTCGTCCCGACACCGATATCGAGAACACCACACGGGAGCAGGCCCCAGCTGCTTTGTGCCGGGAATGTATCTGGTGCACCGGGCAATTGGTGCTACCAGTGCACCGGTCCTCCGTTGCACATTCTAAAATGTTTGAAAAAATGTAAAAAAAAATAGTGCATTGACACAATATCAATGTATGTTTTCATAAAAATTTAAATCAAAATTTGAAACATTGCTAGAGATAAAAAATGACCAATTGCCTCGGTGCACCAGAGACGTTCCCGCTTTGTGCCGGCGTGCACAACTAATGCTGCTCCTTCCCCAGCGGCGTGGCCGAGGCATCTGATCCCACCCGACGGGGAGCTGCTGCATCGGTGGCATCCCGGAGTAGTAGCTGGCTAGCGAGTAGCTGCGGGGGAAGCCGCTGCCCGCTGCACCGGCGACATGGTCGGGGCGATACCTCGGCTGCTACTTGAGAGGTGTGCCGCGTGGTGAGAAAGAAAAAAATAAATAAAGAGATGGGCGGGTGGATGGCAGGTGGGCCAGGCGGGACATGGAGCTGACGGAGGCGGACGAAAGAACGCATAAAACATTCGCTTTGTGTCTGTCTCCAACCCAAATCTGAGTCAAATTTGGAACGAAAATTGGTCTGAACGAACACAGAACGGGCACAAAATAAAAATGAATTTTGCGTTGGCCTATCCATTTTTTCCGCGCGGACACACACTTGCGTCGCTATGTTGGAGTTGCTCTTAATGCATAGCTGATGTTGGATGTACATGAAAACTACAAGTGTAGGCGTCTCCGTGTGTGCATGTGCTAGATCTGGAGCTTTTTTCACTTTGATTGCTGATGGCCGTTGGATGTGTATTGAACGCTAGATGTGTGCCCGCATGTTATAGCATGACTGCCTGAAGGCAAGTCACCTGATCCCCGTCCCCGTTTTATACAGGGGAGCCAGCGCACGTACGAGCAGTCATCTTATTTCGGGCCTTGATGCAATTTTGAAAAACGCACATTTTTCCTAAATTCAAATAAAATAGCAAATAAAACCAAAATAAAATATTATTTGATTTTTTATTAAATCCTCAATATTTCTTTATTTTGGGAAAGTCATTTTATTCCCTCTCTCATATTTTGATAATAGAAATAATTGAAGATAAAATAAATAAAATAAAATGATCCTATTTTCAAAATTTCAGAAAACTCAAATATGAAAATAACGAAATCCCCAACTCTCTCCGAGGGTCCTTGAGTTGCGTAGAATTTTCTAGGATCAACCAAAATGCAGTAAAATATGATATGCAAGGATGATCTAATGTATAACATTCCAAATTGAAAAATTGGGATGTTACGGTATCATCACGAGCGGCATAGATGATCACATCCTCAGTCAAGTGTGTCAATTGAGTCTGCCTGGCAGCACAATCAAGCTGAGCCTTGTGCTTAGAAAGTCAGTCCATGCCGAGAATTAGATCAATATCCGAGTCACCAAGAACAATAGGAGAAGACAGAAACTTATAGTCGCCCATCTTGATAGACACATCCGGGACGCAATTATTAGATGTCATCTGCTTGCGCGGGGACACAATCTTCAACGGAAAAGGAATCATTTCGGTAAAAAACTCATGCTTGGCAACAAAAGGTCTTGAAATGAAAGAAAGCGATGCACCAGTATCAAACAATACTTTTGCAGGAAAAGAGTTAACTGGAAGGTTACCCATGATCACTTCTGAAGAATCCTCTACCTGAGTTGCATTCATCATGTTGACCTTAGCATGCTTAGGATTATGCTTGACCACTGCATTGCTGGCAAATCTCACAGGAGGAGGAGGCGGAAGGTGCCTTTGGTTGAAGCACTTGTTTGCATAGTGCCCTTTCTGCTGACACTTGTTGCAAGTAACCTCTGAGAGCGGACGGTGATAAGGAGCACTTGACCTTGGAGTATGAGACTGAGCTTTGTTCTGATAGCCTGGGTTGGGTGGGTGGGAAGATCCATTGCCACCTTTACTCTTTTGCTGAAAAGGCTGATGAAATGAAGGAGGAGGAGGCAACCAGAACTTCTGTTGCTTAGCTGCCACTTGTGATGAAGAAGAAGATTGGACTACATCCCTGACTCTCTTCTTAGATGCATCACACTTGAGCTGAGCAGCTTCTTGCTTTAGTGCCATGTTGTAGAATTAATCATACTTAGTCGGCTCAATAAGCACGAGAGCTAATTGCAGATCTTCTCTGAGGCCACCTCTGAATTGATAAATCATACTCTTTTCATCAGGGACGTCTTGTTTAGCGAAGTGAGCGAGTTTCTGAAACTGGATATTGTATTGATACACAGACATGCTGCCTTGCTTAAGATTGCAGAACTCCTCACGCTTACTTTCAGCAACACTTTGTGGGATGTGATGAGCTTTGAAGTCTCGGCAGAAATCATCCCAGGTAATCACATGACCTCCTCTGGAATCTCTATATTGTTGATACCACTCAGCAGCTTGGTCTTTGAGTTGGAACGAAGCAAACTTGACAAAGTCCTCAGGCCTGACATTGCTACACTCAAAATGTTTGCAGATATCCACGAGCCAGTCATCGGTGTCTGTGGCCTCGACACAGTTGCTGAAGGACTTCGGCTGGTTTGTGAGGAACTGATTGAGGGTAGCAAACTGAGGTTGATTGTTGCCTTGGCCTTGATTTCCTTGGTTTCCTTGCCCTTGGTTGCGCTCTTGCAAGAGTTGCAAAGGCATCTAAGGGTTGGTGTTGGTGGCTGCCATGACAACTTGCCATGCCTCCGGAGGTGGAGGTGGTGGCGGAGGGTTCGAATTCCGATGCGTTGGAGCCATCCTGAAGAGGTTGACATCCGTTAGCATCTTGAAAGACATACATTTAAGCTGAATCAAAGGATCGAAATTGCAACATATAGCCTTAATGAACGAATGAATTCCAAAGTAAATCATCACACTTCCATTAAGGTTGAGAAGCCACTTAGATAAAGGTAGATGAAATAAAGCAATAAGGTACGTATATGAACAAATAAGTGGTAAGGATTACCCAATCACAAACCAAATATCTGTGGGAAGAAATACTAGAGCTACTTGAATTCCCACCTATGAAACTCCCGAAACTTCTGGTTATGCAATCAGGTGTTGGGGATAGATGGGAAGCATAATATCTCACCCAAAACTAGCAAATCCTACATCCAGTTGTATCCATCCTTCAACACATATATAAGAAACCTTCGGAAATCATTTACCTCAACCTTCGAAAAGCATCCGTTATACGAGTTATGGCAATACTCCCAAACTCCCGCCCCAGTACTGGGTGGCGTCAGGGTTATCTCACCAACAACTGCATAAAAGAGATTTTCGATGTCGGCGAACTCTGGTATTCCAGAACTGCAACGATAAAATTGTGACAACAACACCTCGGAGCTCAACTCCCCGGGACACTGCCACAACCCCTAAATGTCAAGAGGCACCAAGAACAATGTTCTCGTCACAAAATCATCGGAACGATTCCAAGATTCCCGCGTGATCCTAAAAAACATTCGTGAAATTTGAGGAGAGAAGAGTAAAAACTCTACATCAGGAGGACTCACCAGAGCGACGAAGGGGCTGAGGAGTAAAAAGAATCCTACTCTTCGATATATACAATCCTAAGACTCAAAATATTTTGTTCTAGATTCAACAACGTCAGTGATTCGATCAAGCAGGGGGCTCCTAAGTCGGGGAAGGCTCTGATTACGAACTTGTAACACCCACAATGCAGCTATATCTCCCACGTGTCGGGGCACGACTTAGAGGCATAGCCGCATGGTAGGCATGCCACAAGAGGGGTAATCTCTACACATCCCATGTACTGAATAAGAAAGGGATAAAGAGTCGTCTTACAATCACCACTTCACACAATTCATAAATATATCATACATCATCCAGAATACAATCAAGGTCTGACTACGGAACCAAAATAAAGAAAGACAACCCCAAATGCTAGATCCCTGATCGCCCCAACTGGGCTCCTCTACTGATCATCCAGAAAAGAAACATAGTAACGACACGAATCCTCGTCTAACTCCCACTTGAGTTCGGTAGCGTCCCCTGCACTGGCATCATCAGCACCTGTGTCTGTTTGGAAGTATCTGTGAGTCACGGGGACTCAGCAATCTCACACCCTCGCGATCAAAACTATTTAAGCTTAAGGGTAGGAAAGGGTAGTGAGGTGGAGCTGCAGCAAAGCACAAAGCATATATGGTGGCTAATTTACACAAAAGAGAGCGAGAAGAGAAAGCAAAGCATGGTCGAGAAGCTAAAAGTGATAAGGAAGTGATCCTGAAGCTACTTACGTTCAAGCATAACACGAGACCGTGTTCTCTTCCTGGACTCCGCCGAAAAGAGACCATCACGGCTACACACGCGCTTGATTCTTTTTAATTAAAATAAGTTTCAAGTTCTCTACAACCAGATATTAACAAATTCCCATCTGCCCATAACCGTGGGCACGGCTTGCGAAAGTTCAAACCCTGCAGCGGTGTCCCAACTTAGACCATCACAAGCTCTCATGGTAAACGAAGGATATTCCTTCTCCTGGGACGACCCGATCAGACTCAGAATCCCGGTTACAAGACATTTCGATAATGGTAAAACAAGACCAGCAAAGCCGCCCGAATGTGCTGACGAATCCCGATAGGAGCTGCACATATCTCGTTCTCAGGCCACACCAGATGAACACTACGTACAACTAAAACCAACCCTCAAGTTTCCACGAGGTGGCGTTGCAAGTGGCTCTGTTTTGGACGAACACTCAGAGGAGCACTGGCCCGGGGGTTTAAAATAAAGATGACCCTTGAGTCCGTGGAACCCAAGGGAAAAGGCTTAGGTGGCAAGTGGTAAAACCAAGGTTGGGCTTTGCTGGAGGAGTTTTATTCAAAGAGAAATGTCAAGGGGTTCCCATAACACACAACCACGTAAGGAACGCAAAATCAAGGAACATAACACCGGTATGACGGAAACTAGGGCGGCAAGAGTGGAACAAAACACCAGGCATAAGGCCGAGCCTTACACCCTTTACCAATTATATAGATGCATTAAAGTAATTAAGAGATAATAATGATATCCCAACAATAATCATGTTCCAACAAGGAACAACCTTCATCTTCACCTGCAACTTGCAATGCTATAAGAGGGGCTGAGCAAAGCGGTAACATAGCCAAACAATGGTTTGCTAGGAAAGGTGGGTTAGAGGCTTGGCATGGCAATATGGGAGGCATGATATAACAAGTGGTAGGTAGCGCGGCATAGCAATAGAACGAACAACTAGCAAGCAAAGATAGAAGTCATTTTGAGGGTATGGTCATCTTGCCTGCAAAGTTCTCAGAGTTGACGAAAGCTTGATCCTCGTTAGCATACTCAACAGGGTACTCGATCACGTACTCGTCTCCCTGCTCTACCTAAAGCAAGAACACAAGCAAAAGGACCAACAATCAATCACGGTGCAATGCACAATCAACATGATGCAAAACATGACATGATATGCGAGATGTGATATGCAATGCATATGTGTGCTTCGGAAGGAAAAGAAATATCAAGGCATCACCTTGGCAAACCAAGTGTGCCGCTGGAAATATGAGATGATTTCGGTCGAAATCAATATAAGGATCACCGAAAACGGATGCACGGTTTGCAAATGGCAAGCAAAACAAGAATGGCACAATTTTGCGATTAACAGCATGATGCCATATAGAATGCAACAAGAAAATAAGCTACTGCACTCCAACATATCAACAAGGCATATGGCGGTGATGTACTCAAGATTCTTGAAAAAACATGAACACTAAGCTATGGCTAAATCATGCAAGAGTAGGTTCAAACAAGCATGGCAAAAGTGCAAAAGATATCAGCTTCACAGACTTAGTGAAAATACTAACATGCCAGGAATAACATCAGGAAGCCATGTTTAGAGCAAGAAAACAATATGCTACAGGAACAGATCATAGAAAACAAAGGCATGGCATGAATCTACTAAATGCATAGAACAAAAGTCCCTTACTGATCATGAGCCAAAAGGCATATAAGATATGATGGAACCCATGTAAACATAGCAAGTTTTATTAACAGTTTAAGACTTAGCAGAAAACAGAGCATGGCATAAACAGAATTATGAAGGCATCTTTGCGATCTCAAATCACTCATCACAAAGACTTGCATGACAAGATAATCATAGCATCAGCAAGATGACATGTTCTTGAAGCTCACCATGGCAAGACCAAGTTCATATCATGCATGGATCGCTAATAACAACCATGGCAAAATTGCTTAACATGTAAATAATCTGCCAGGAACATTTTATAGAAAAAGTAGAGCAAGATTAATACATTCTAGGGCATTCCATAATTGCAAACATGGGCATGGATGGATAGAGCATAACCATATGTCCAAAACATACTTACTGAAGCAACTCAAAACAAGCATAGATCTCACTGTAGCATCATGTTTACATGACATAAAAATAACAGCAGAACAAGGACTTGGCAAAATCCTAAGTCCCTGAAATCAGCAATATCATGAAGGCTACTTTGCATGCTTGTGCTAGTCACCACATAGATCACAAAAATACATGGTAAACACCCCTATAAATATGGCATGGCATAGATCAAAACACATGTAGAGCTCATGCCCATATGAAGCACGCAACAAATGTCACAAAAAAGACATCATCACAATCTGCTAAGTAACAGGAGTAAACATTTTATAGCACTCTTGCATCAATGATTTGGGCATCAAGATGGACTCCAACAAGCATTCCACAATGGAATGAAATGAAGAGCATCTCCAACTAAACATTTTGATATATCATGCGCATGAAACGGAGCTACGGTCATGGAGTTATGATGGAATGAACAGGGCATAAAAACATTACAGAAACTGGGACATATAGATATTTTACCCCGCGAATCTCAGATCTAGGGTTGCACGCTTCCTGATGCATGACGGATCTCGCCGGAGTAGACTGTGCGGCGGCTGGAGCGGGGGGAGATGGCCGGAGAGGAGGGGACCGGCCGGAGAGGAGGGCGGAGTGGATCTCGACGACGCCGGCGGAGGTGTTCGGCGGTCCGCGCGCGGACGGCCTGCGGTGGCGGCGGCAGGCGCGGGCAAGGTGGCGGTGGACGGGCGCGGTCGCCCGCGGGCGGCGGCGGTGGGGAGACGGGCCGCGAGGGCCGGCCTAGGGCCCAGGCGGGCCGGCGGTGCGGGGGGCGGCGAGCGCTGATGTGGCGGGGGACATTGGCTGGGCGCGGTGGCGCGGATGTGTCCGGCCCGATCCGGACGTGTCCGGCGACAGCAGGGGACGCAGATCTAGGGTTTGGACCCGGATTTGGAGGAGGGGTGCACATATTTATAGCTAGGATGAGGTAGGAGTGTCCAAATGGAGTGTAGTTTTCGCCCACACGATCGTTATCCGACGACGGAGGACATGGGAGTGGTTTGGAAGGGTCATTGGGCCGTTTTGAGGGGTGTTGGGCTGCAACACACACGAGGCATTTGCGGTTCCCCGGTTAACCGTTGGAGTATCAAACGGACTCCAAATGGCACGAAATTTGACAGGCGGTCTACCGGTGGTGTACAAAGGCCACTTGGCAAATCTCGGTCCATTCCGAGAACGTTTAACACCCGCTCACGAAAAGAGACAAAAGGGGCACGCCGGTCGACGTAGGAGTGTCGAATTGCAAAACAGACAACGGGGAAAAATGCTCGGATGCATGAGACGAACACGTATGCAAAATGAGATGCACATGATGACATGATATGAAATGCATGACGTGAACAAAATGCAAAACAAAGACAAAAACCCAACCACGAAGGAAAATCTCATAACTTAAAGCTGAAAATGGCAGAGTTGGAGTTACAATTATGGCAAGTTACAACCGGGGTGTTACATGCCTCCATCTTCTTGGAGCTCTTTGTCTCGTGGGGATCAACCTCCCGCGTCTGCTCCAATATCGGCAGATCTTTGCCTGGTTCTCCTTGGTCCATCATGAAACTGACGAATACTAGGAGACCACTAAAAGGAAAACACAATCGCAATGATAATGAAATAAAAAAGAGAGTGAGGATCGGTTACTGCTTTGCAAAAGTTCTTTTTTTTCTCTGAACGGAAATATACCAACATCACGGATCCGCTTACCTTCCCTTCGTTGGGAGAGAAGAAAAGTGGCAGATGCGAGTGTTGCCTTTCTTGAAGACGGTGAGGGAGAAGGGGATTCAGCAAAGAGTGAAATGATGTTGCTTCGCCCGTCAAACTTAGACTGCGGGGAGGTCAGGTTTTCTGATACGACGGCTCGTTATTGCCGCACTATGACCGGGGTGACTCTCCGCCTGCATACTGCCTTCTAATTTGGTGGATGGCATTTGGGCCCGCGCGTTGCATGGCCCGCATGTCGGTGAACAAAAGTATAATGGCATTCAGTAGAGGGAGACGTTTCGAAGATCTAGGAGGAGCCAGAAGCGGTATTGTTTCCACTGTAGTAGTAGTAATTGTTTTTCTCGGTAGCTGTAGAGTGTCTCCATTGTACTAGTAGTAATTGTTTCTCTGGGCCCAAGACAAAACATCCCATCCACCCTAGTAAATAGTAAAATCAATTCAAAAGTCCATATATTTACTAAATGAGAGGCGCTACCCACACCCAGCACATCGCCCCCCAAAAAACCTAGGTGTTCTTCTTCCTCCTCACTCCCACCCACCTCATGTCAGCTCACTCCACTCGTACCCCGAAATTCCTCACCTCACTCCTACAGAAAACCCCAGCTCCCCTTCTTCCTCACTACTATAGAAAACCCCAGCTCCCCTTCTTCTTCACTCGCACTACAACTAGGCTCGTCATTCTTTACTCTTCTCAAATCCGTGAGCGCGACGCGACGCCCTCGAGGAAAATGGAGTCGGCTGACCCCAGCGCCAAGAAGATGAGGCTCCCGCCAGCAGCGACGCCTGTTGTAGATCCCGCACCCGACAACGCGGGGAGAAGTGGCAACCCCGCCCCCACCGGATCCCAGGAACCCATAGAATCTTGGGTGGACCGCATCAGCGATCTCCCGGACGCCGTCCTTGGGGAGATCATCTCGCTTCTCCCCACCAAGGATTGCTTCCGCACCCAAGTCCTCTCAATTCGGTGGCGCCCTCTATGGTGTGTCGTGCCCCTTAATCTCGACTGTCGTCAGCTATCTCTCTTCAATGTTTTTGAAATCCCCAGAGCCATCATATCCTCCCACTAGGGCTCCGTTCAAAGCCTCTGCATCCCCTCATGCTACCTAAGCAAGCATACCATGCCCTGCACGATGGACGCCTGGCTGAAATCCCCTGAATTCATAGAACAACAGCTGCTTGAGTTCTACTATTCCCCTGGAAATCACCTACCAGATACCGAACGCCATCTACCTGTGCCCTCAGCATCGATGTCCATCTCGCAGTTTTCCTCCTCTCTCCACACCGCCACCTTTGCACTGTGCAACCTACCAGACAATCTGGTACTAAACCTTTGACTCCCATTTCTCAAGAAACTTTCACTTGTGCGCCTTCATATATCAGAAGCCTCATTGCATAGCATCATCCACTCCAGTTGCCCTGCCCTGGAGTGCTTGGTGCTTGTTTTCACAGTTAGAATCGGTTATCTCCAAATAAAGTCGCCTAACCTTGTAAGAATTGGAATTTGTTTTGACGGAAGGCAGCTCATCATCCAAGATGCCCCTTCACTTCAAAGGTTGATCCTTGATTCTAGTTATTCACTGTTGCAAATAACCGTCCTCTTTGTGCCTAAACTGGAGACCTTGGGTGCAATACATGATCTCTGTGCTCATTCCAATATGGTGTTTGGCTCCACAGTTCTTCAGGTAATTTACATTATCATCTACACTTGTAACCATAAGCTGCATTTTAAATTTCTGCGCATAAGTTATATGTCATCTTGGAGTACACATTTTGTACTAATATTATGTTCTATGCTCAATGAAGAGTTTCTCCATGGATGGCCTATCAATGGTGCTGGATTCTGTCAAGATCTTATATATCCAAATGAATAGTTCTGATCTGACCAAGATTATTGGCTTGTTGCAATGCTTTCCATGTCTGGAGAAGTTGTATATAAAGGTGACAATTTCACGCACATTGGAAGCCCACATATAGTGTACTAGAATAACCGTTCAGCTGTTGCTCTTTCGACACTATTTTTTAGACCTTAACTGTTTTCAATCTTCATGTCTATTTAGGCAACAGGACGGGGTAAGAAAGTTATAATCAATTGATGGAGTCGTAAGCATCGGGATTTTATCACTTCTCATGAGATTCGATTGAAGACAATAATGGTAGAACGATATATAGCCAACCGTGCAAACACTAGATTTGTCACATTCTTCCTGCTGAATGTGAGGTTACTATTGTACATCAGGTTTAAGTTTATCAGCAGCATGGTTTTGACGGGTGGGGTATGTGCAAGAGCAAAAAAGGAGTTTCAGGTGGGAAAAAGAGCTTTTGAACGTGTCGGGCTTCTATTTACAACATATTGTGGTCATAATCCAGTAAATTTTATGACCTAGGATGTTCATTCTATGGACCTGACTGATCCATTTAACTGTGACTGCCGAAAAGAGTGCTGGAGTTAGATGTTGTTACCCTTTTCAACCCGGTTTTTTTGTAAACCTGATGAACAATTAACCCTCATGCTTTTTTTACAGTTTTTAAGATGGAGTTAGAAGTTCTTTCCCTTTCCAACTCGGTTGTGACTGTCATATTTTCTTTGAAGTAAGGCAAATGGCTTGCCAGTCATTTAATTTAGAGTGAAATATTGTAACAACTAACAAATCCCAACCAAGGGAAATAACATCACTCTCGCCGACTGCTTGAGCTCACTGTGCATTACAGAAACCAAGTGATTAGCCCCCACCAGCACCCACAAACTTATTTCGAACTAGCACATCAAATGGGCTGTAAATTTTTATAGGAAAGGCCGCATCACCATGACCAATTTGTATTCTGACATTTTGTCACATCCCTAGTTCTGGTATGACCTAGACTAGCTAGTCATTTGTGCATCATGTTTAAATTCCATTTAAATTTGAAATGGGGATTGTTCAAACCCTAGCACTAAGTCAATCCATCTAGGCTTGATTAAAATATTTTTCAAATAAACCCAAAATGTCCCTAAGAAAAGTTCATGATTTCTGGTTAAGGTGAAAACCTCTCCCAAAAATGATGAATATATTTTTAGGTCATCTTTGGATTTTTGAATTAACACAAAGTATTTGAATTGGATCCGTTTAAATGCTATATATATATATATTTAAATGGTCCAAATATTTTGAAGTTATTTGTGGAGCCCTGAAATAATTCAGTTAATCTCCAAAATAATTTTCAGAATAATCTAAAATGATTTAGTTCCTAAACTAAATCAGAACAAAGAAAACAAAATAGTAAAAGAAAAATAGGAAAAGGAAAAGGCTTACCTGGCCTTACTGGACAGCCCATCTGTCCGGCCCAGCCCACCAGGGCAGGGAGGTCTTCTTCCTCCCGCCAGTCGGATGCACAGCGCGTGCCCGACGCGCGCATGGCCGCCGCACGCCACCTCCTGCCTCCCTGCTTGCTCCTGCGGCCCTGGAGATGCCACACAGACCCTCTCGACTCTCTCTCACTCTCCCTTTGCTCTCTGCTCTCTCCCCTCCTCTGTTCCTCTCCCCGCAGCACACCCGAGCGCGCTCGTCGCCGCCGCTCGCTGCCACCGCGGCCACCGTCCACCACTCGCCTCGCTGATGTGTCCGGAAGAACCGCAACACTGCCCACGTCCCCTCCGCCGACTTACGCCTCGCAGGAGGCCCTGCTTCATCATCATCGCGGTCATCTTCAACCTCGGGCACCAGAGCCCCTCGCCGTCGATTCGCGCCGTCAAGGACGTCCCCGAGCCCACTGACCGACTCCGCCGCCTCCCTGTGAGCTCCTGCTCCCAACCCCTCTCTCCCCGCCATCGAATCCTTCCTCTCGCCCCCTGGCCACCGCGGCCGAAGCTCGCCGCCGCTGTGCCTCGTCGCCGTCGTGGCTAGAGCCATTATTGCTCGAAGCCAAGCACACCACTGTTCTCAACACAGCTCCAGGAGCCCGCCCATCCTCTCAGCGAGCTTGCTAGCCAAGCGTAGCTCACGCCCGCGCATAGCTGTGCTCCGGCCGCCGCCTCGCTCGCCGCCGTTGCTGTTTCCGACCACCTCATCCCCTCCCGCTTGCGTAGATGGATGCGGCCGAGCGCCCGCAACGCGTAGATGCCCTCCGCTGCGCGAATGGTCGCCGGAATAGAGATTCCAACAAGCCACCGCCGTCCTGTAAGGTCACCGGCGACTTGATCTGGTGGTGCTGACGTGGCAGTGGTTAGATTAGGGCCTAATCACTGCTTAGTTAACCTCTTAGTCACTGATAGTGGGCCCGACCCTGTTAATCATTAGATTAGGTTTATTCTAAAACATGTTACCTAACTGAGCCAATGACTTGTGGGGCCCATGGGTCAGGTTTGACCTGGTCAGCCCTGTTGACTCGCTTACGTCATGCTGACGTAGAGCTGACGCAATAATTGATTTCTGGAATTATTTTAACTCAGGAAATTCCAGAATATGGCCTAAACTTCAAAAATTCATAATAATTCAACCGTAGCTCAGAATGAAATAAATTATACATGAAAAATTATCAGAAAAATGCAAGGAATCCATTTATGCCAGTTACATGAATGAAAAACCAACTTATACATGATGTATAAGTGAAAACATAATATGGGCATTTTAAATGCTTCATTTTGATTTGCATTTGGATCTTTGATTCAAATGCGCTTCAACCAACTTGGTAGCATCTTGCATTAGCCCAAACACTAGCATTTGCACATGTCATGTTCATGCATCATTTTGTTGCATTTGTTTGTGTGTTGATCGCCGACACCGTTTCTTCTCGATAGGTTCCACTCCGGAAGGTGTTCCCGGGTACCTGTTAGAGGAGCCGTACCCTTCGTCGTTCTATCAGGCAAGCAACCCCCCTTGAGCATTTTGATAAATCCCACTCTCTCGCTCCTGCTCCTTATACTGCATTAGGACAACAGCGATTCAAACTGCTAATTTCTACTGCGGTAGTTGAACCCATTCCTCTGCATGACCTGTCATTGCCACAGTAAATAGTTGAAACCCACTAGCATGAGTAGGAGTTGCTTGAGCCTTGATGTGCCTACTCATCCATGCTTGTTTTCTTTATGCCAGCTATGCTTAGAGTTGTGTCAGGTCTGATTCATCAGGAATGAATCGGAGTGGTGAACATGTCCTACCGATAAAGGCTAAGTGGGTGAACACGTTTGATAAAGGTAGCGATGATAGGCCATGTAGGAGTACATGGTGGGTTGTCTCATTGGAACCGTCCCTAAGCACTGAGTTTTGTGTATGTTATCTAAGTACAGTTACTACCGCACATTGGGTTCCGGTTATCTGGCCCCTCTCGGCTTATTAATCCACTTGATCTCTGTCCAGGAGTTGCAACTAGTTTCTGGCGTTTGTAGGTAGTGCTACTTGTCTACCAGGTGGTGTCCGATGGGACGGGCTTGGGACAGACTAGGCACCGTGGCACGGTGTACCAAGTGGCACCCGGATGGTGGGCTTGGGAACCCTGCACACATCGTTTGGGGCTGTGAGCGACACCCCGGCCAGATCTCCTTGCGGATGGAACCCGAATAGGTGATAAACCTGGATGAGAGACTCGTGTGGTTAGTCAGGTCATGGCCGACACCCTCGCCCGGCTTCCGCTTGAAGGTTGCCGAGGTACATGACGTGTACATGGCTATAAGTGGCGAGAGCGTCTGTGAAGAAGTACACCCCTGCAGGGTCAACATTATCTATTCGAATAGCCGTTTTCCTCGGATATGGAAACTTGGAGGACTTATGTAGTACATAGACAACTTGAAGTGGATACTCTAAAATACGCAAGATAAGCGTGAGTGCTATGGATGGCCTTCTCGTAGGGAGACAGGAACAGATCCATAGTGGAGTATTGATATGGTGAATATGTGGACTCGTGTGCGTCTTCTGACCTCGAAGAAGTTTTTGATACTCGTAGTATAGGTTAGCCACTGAGTCAAAGTTGGCTTGCTGCTGTTAAAACTCCACCACCCCCTTTGTTGATAATGTTGCATATGTAGATAGTTCTGATGTAAGACTTGTTGAGTACCTTCGTACTCACGTTTGCTTATTTATGTTTTGCAGTTGGTTACACTAGTGACTTCGACGAGTAGCTTGTATCCCAGCTACGATCTTGTACCCTTGGGAGGGTCGTGTTTAGTCAGGCTTCTTAGTCTTTTCCTTTTGTAGTTTCCTGTACTCATACATGTAATGCTTCCATTGCTTGTATGCTCTGAATAATGGGTCATGAGACCCCTGTTTGTATTGAATGCTATGTGGCTCTTCTGGCCTTTATCTATATGAGTTTGAGTTATGTTGTGATGCCATGTTGTACAACACATACTTGCATGTTATGCGTACGTGTAACATGTATTGCTATGTGTGGGATCCGACAACCTAGTTGTTTATCCCTGGTAGCCTCTCTTATGGGGAAATGTAGTCTTGTGCTTCCATGAGCCATAGTAGTCCGCTACAGCCCAGTTCACTGGAGTCCTGCTAGCCCAGCACCACTGCTCCGGAACACTTGACTGGCCGGCATGTGATTCACTTCGTTCTTGTGTCTGTCCCTTCGGGGAAATGTCACGCGGTGACATCCGGAGTCCTGCCTAGCCTGCTACAGCCCGGGTTCCCGGAGTCCTGTTAGCCCAGTGCTACAGCCCGGATTCATACGCTGTTGACCGACATGCTCGAGGTTGATTCATGTATGCCTGTCCCTATAAGTTAGTGCCACTTTGGGTTCACGACTAGTCATGTCGGCTCGGGTTCTCTGTCATATGGATGCTAGAGACACTATCATATACGTGAGCCAAAAGGCGCAAACGGTCCCGGGCCAGGTAAGGTGGCACCCGTGGGAATACCGTGCGTGAGGCCGCAAAGTGATATGAAGTGTTACATGCTAGATCGGTGTGACTTATGATCGGGGTCCCGACACATTTGGGACCTGCGAGGAAATAGCCTATCCAAGGTGGTGTCGACTTACTAGCCAGTCAACAAACGATTCTGCCTACCAGCCGTTGGATTGACATCCAACATCTATCGTGTATCTTCTATCTCTTGTCTTCTTCTTCCTCCAGCCACCCAAACCAAACCACCCCGTCAGCTCCGCCTGCTCCCGCCTCCCATGGCTGGATGTGCCTCCGCTGCCCTACTGTACGTACCCTCCAACATTGGCCAGTCCCTCCCACTATTCCCCCACACGTCCTATTATTCCCCGGCGATGTCAGCCCCAACACGCACCCGCACCCGAACCAGTCAACCCTCGTACTCCCCTCCGCCTGCGACTGGACCAACGAATCTTCCACGGCTCCTGGTCGTTCTGTCCGAGACCTCACCGTCGTCCTCCGCCTTGCGGCCTTGGTTCGCTTGCCGTGAGCGGTGTGCCACCCTCTTGCATTGTCAACGCCATCAACAACCGAGAGGAACAAGGAGATGACTGTACGTGGAGAGGATGACAGTAGGGACCCACCAGCGTCCTGGCAATACGCAAGCAACTGCCTCTATATTACAAGCCCAAAAATATGGTTCCTCCTAATGGTTGGACGTCAGGGGCTCACACCATTGTCAACATAGTCAATAAACGAGAGAATTACACTACGAGCGGCTGACACCAGGGACCCAGCAGGTCGCGTAGTTTTTTTTGAGGAACAAGCAGTTGTTTTTTATACTAGTTTTAGCGACAGATGAGGGTAACAATGGGGTTGTGCGGGGTCTATGGCCCATCTAGCCAGGGTTTTATTTATGTTTACCACATCATGAGCCCAGTTGTGTTTTTTTCTTGCTAAAAATGGCTAGCCCAGTTCTATTGTTTAAAAGAAATACCCAAACGAGGCCTACTTGCTTTATCAGCCCTGCCGGGGTGCAAATCTTTCAAGACGAGGAGAGTTTCATTCGGTGTGCCCAGAAATGGGCTGTACATTTTTAAAACACATTAAACTGGGAATTAGTTTCAATTTTTTTCGTTACAAGATTTTAAATTCCATTGATTTTTATGTGTGGACAATTATTTGGATTTTATATTTATATAAATTATTTTTCAAAATAGTTTGAATGTGAATCAATATTTCGGGATTAAAAACAGTTGACCGCACCAAAATATGCAAAAATTCATATACTTTTTAACTGTGGCCACAATATGGGGTGTAATGCTAACAAAAAGAAGATGGGCTCCAAAAAAATTCTTAAGAATTAGCAAATGGGCTGTACATTATTAGAAATAATGCACACGAGAGCACTAACTGTTGGATGTCCATCCAATGGCTGTCGTGCTTCTTGAATCTCTGCTTTTCCTGCTCCAGCCACTCAAACAAGCGCCGGCGGACTGCCTGCGCCCTCCTGCCGCAGCCGGCTATGATGCCGCGCAGGCCTCACCGCCCCACCGTACTCCCATCACTGGCCTAGCCATCCCTCTACTCACCCACACCTGCTGTTATTCTCCGGGGATGGCAGACAAACCAGTAAACCCTCGTACTCCTCCGCGTGGGAAACAACTGCCGAGTCTTCCCTGGCTCCATGTCGTTCCCTTCCTAGGCCTCGTCGTCGTCCACCTCCCTGGTGCTCTCGGCACGGCCTGGTCAACGTGGTCAATGAACGACATCCATCGTAAGTGGAATGTACGTGGTGAGGCTGACAGCTGGGTCCACGGCCGCAAGCAAGGAAATGCCTCCTTATTACGCGCAAAATAATGATTCCTCCACCTGACAGCTAGGACCCACGGGAAGGGCTTGTGTATTTCGCGAAAAAAATGTTCCCCCCACTGACAGGTCAGACCCACCAGCTATATTTTCGCACGCAAGGAAGTGCGTCCTTCTGATGCACAAAAAATTAATACCCCCGGCCAGCTGGGACCCACCATAGTGGGTGGCTGACTTGTGGGCCTACTAAGTTGACGGGGAGAGAGGGCTTTGTCAACTTAGTCAATATGAACGATTCTAGCTCCAGTGACCATCCGATGTCCATCCAACGACCATAGTGCTTCGTCAACCTCTGGTCTTCTTGCTCCAGCTGCCCAATGCAGTGCCGGTCGTGCTGCCTGCTCCTTTCTCTCGTGGCCGGCTGTGCTGCCGCGGAGGCCTCACCGCCCCCATACTACTCCCACCGCTGGCCAGGCCATCCCTCCACTCACCCACACCCCCCGTTATTCTGCAGCGACGGCAGCCTCACACCGCAGCCGAACCAGTGAACCCTCGTACTCCTCTCCGCGTGGCCATCCACTGTCGCGTCTTCCCCGGCTCCGTGTCCTCCCCTTCCTAGGCCTCGCCGTCGTCCACCGCCTTGGTGCTCTCGGTGCGGCGTGGTCAATGTGGTCAATGACTGACTTCCATCGGAAGAGTACTGTACGTGGAGAGGCTGACAGCTGGGTCCACGGCCGTAGCTGGGTCCAGGGCCGCAGCTGGGTCCACGGCCACAGCCCAGTTTTTTGTGATTTGCCAAGTAAGTCTCTTTGTCAGGCCTGTTGGGCTACAAATCTTTCAAGACGAGGAGAGCTTCATTCGGTTGGCCGGGAAAATGGCCTAGCAGTAATGAGAAATGGGCTATACATTTTTAAAACACATCAAACCGACAATTAGTTTCAATTTTTTTTTCATTTCGAGATTTTAAATTGCATTGATTTTATGCATGGACAATTTATTGAATTTTATATTGATATACATCTATTTTTAAAATCAGTTTGAATGTGACTCGAAATTTCGGGATTAAAAACAGTTCGGACCGCACCAAAATATGCAAAATTTCTTATAATTTTTTAACCGTGGCCACAATATGGGCTGTAATGCTAACAAAAAGAATATGGGCTCCCAAAAAACCTTAAGAATTAGCAAATGAGCTGTAAATTATTAGAAATAATGGTAGATGGGTTGTATGTTGTTTTCCACAGATTTGAGGCTTTCCTCAAAAAAAGGTTGACGCACAAGCAGTGACTATTAGATTTCCATCCAACGACCGTCGTGCTTCTTCACTCTCTGCTCTTCCTGCTCCAGCCGCTCAAACAAGCGTCGGCGGGACTGCCTGCTCCCTCCTTCCCGCGGCCGTTGTGCTGCCACGCAGACCTCACCGCCCCACCGTACCCCCATCGCTGGCCTAGCCATCCCTCTACTCACCCACACCTGTTGTTATTCTCCGGCGACAACAGACGAACAAGTAAACCCTCATACATTCGTACTCCCCTCCACGTGGGAAACAACTGCTGAGTCTTCCCTGCCTCCATGTCGTTCCCTTCCTAGGCCTCACCGTCGTCCACCGCCCTGGTGCTCTCGGCGCGGCCTGGTCAACGTGGTCAACGACCGACATGCATCTGAAGTGGACTGTACATGGAGAGGCTGACAGCTAGGTCCACGGCCGCACGCAAGGAAATGCCTCCTTATTACACGCAAAATAATGATTCCTCCACCTGACATCTGCGACCCACCAGAAGGGCCTCTATATTTCGCGAAAAAATGTTACCGCCGCTGACAGCTCGGACCCACCAGCTATATATTCGCATGCAAGGAAGTGCCTTCTTATTACGCAAAAAAATGAATACTCCCCCTACTAGCTGGGACCCAGTATAGTGGCAGGCTGGCTTGTGGGCCTACTAAGTTGACGGGGACGGAGGGCTTTGTCAACTTAGTCAATATGCACGATTCTAGCTCCAGTGACCGTACGATGTCCGTCAAACGGCTGTAGTGCTTCTTCAACCTCTGGTCTTCATGCTCCAGCCGCGCAAACCAGCGCCGGTCGTGCCTCGTGCTGCTGCCTCCTGTGGCCGGCTGCGATGCGGCGGCGGCCTCATTGCCCCCTACTACTCCCACCGCTGGCCAGGCCATCCCTCTACTCACGCACACCCCCTGTTATTATGCGGCGACGACAGCCTCACACCGTAGTGAACCAGTGAACCCTCATACTCCTCTACGCGTGTGCATCCACTTCCGCGTCTTCCCTGGCTCCGTGTCGTCCCCTTCCTAGGCCTCGCCGTCGTCCACCGCCTTGGTGCTCTCGGTGCGGCGTGGTCATTGTGGTCAACGACCGACTTCCATCGGAAGAGTACTGTACATGGAGAGGCTGACAGTTGGGTCCACGACAGCCGCAAGGAAGTGCCTCTTTATTACGCGCAAAATAATTATTCCTTTACCTGACAGTGGGGACCCACCGGACGGGCCACTGTATTTCGTGAAAAAATGTTCCCCCTGACTGCCGGGACCCACCAGCTACATCTTCGCACGCAGGGAAGTTCGTCCGGGCAAAAAAACAATTCGCCCCCCTGACTGTTGGGACCCACCAGCTATATCCTCACACACAAGGGAGTGCCTGACAGTCGGGACCCACCTGGTCGAAGCATACGTAGCATTGTCATTCTGGTCGCGAACGTGTATGTACATACTGGTGGATGTAGAGCATGCACATGTCGTAGTTGAGGCGCGCATGTAGCATGTACACGTAGGTACATCAGCAGTGTGCAAGAAAGAAAATACGACCATGTATGTACATACGGGCGGGGTCTCGAACGCCTACTCGCGCATACGTACGGCCAGGGCTCGTGTACATGGCTAGGTTGGAACGGAGAAATTGCGTCGTCGTGTTCATGGGGAGGTAACGGAATGCATCGTGTTCATCGGGAGGCAACAGAACGCGTGGGAGCCAACCGGCTTGTATGGAAAAGCCGATGGAAAAACGAGGCCTGGCGTACCGCAGAACGGAGGAAACGGCCTTGTGTTCGACTGGCCACGTTCAAAACGGGATCCTGTTCATCGGGAGGGGTATGGCATACCGCAAAACGCAGGAAACGGACCTCCTACTGTCGAAACGGGGGTCCTGTTGATCGGGAGGGGTGTGGCGTACCGCAAAATGGAGGAAACGGACTTGTTTTGGAGCGCTACGGTCGAAACGGGGGCCATGTTCATCGGAACGGGTGTGGCGTACCGCAAAACGGAGGAAACGGACTTGTGTTGGAGCGCTACGGTCGAAACAGGGGTCCTGTTCATCGGGAGGGGTGTGGCGTACAGCAAAACGGGACTCCACGGGATACTATTCATCTCCATCGTCGACCCCCTCCAGCCTCCACGGGCTACTGTTCATCCACCATCGACCTCCTCTAGCCTCCACCTGCGACTGTTCATCCACGAGCTCCTGTTCATTCAGCCTCCACCGCGCGCTACTCCACCGACTACTGTTCAACCAGCCCTCTCCACGGGCTACTGTTCATCCTGCCCTCCACCTTCTACTATTCATCCTGCCCTCCACGGGGTGGTCCTATTCATCCTGCCCTCCATAGGGTCCTGTTCATCCAGCCCCAACCGGCTCGATCGATCGGGGTACTGTTCATCCAGATGCAACACCACGGGGTCCTGTTCATCCACCCCCACCAGGAACTATTCATCCAAACCCCCCAGCAACACTCACTGTTCATCGAGAGGCAGCATCGATCGCCTTCAGTTAGCAGTAGTAGCGAAGGAATCGCTCGATCGGGTTCAGTTAACAGCCATCGATTGATCGCTTGGGTTCAGTAACGCGTAGCCTGCAGTGCAATCGCTCGAGTTCAGTTAGAGCCCAACGCCTCGCACCCACGCGCGTGCGTGTATGAGAGAAACACGCATCGCTCGGCCACGACCACCCACCGTAACCAGGAACACCCCAAGATTTTCCTCTCCCTCGCTTCTACCATGGTTTTTTCCGTCATGGACGGCCCAAAGAATGTCATTCAACTGCGTCTCCGGCCCGCCCAGGACGAAAAGCCCATTTTCTGTCATGATTTTTTGTCATAGAAGTAGGACCCCACTACATCTATGATGATATCGTGTTTTGTCACAATTATTGTCATAGAAGTGTCATAAGTATGACAGAAAAAAATTCGTTCGGCCCAAAATGTCACGGATGTGTCTTTTTTGTAGTGAAAGTGACTAAGTGGCAGCCATTCACCACATGGCAGCATCTTTCTACAGGGAATACCTACAAATGACACCCGTCCTGTGACATGTCGAGCGAGCAGTTGTGAAGCTGGCAAGATAGCCCGACAAGGCTTGCAGGGCAAGCGACGATGTGACATTGAGCGGCGCATTTAGTGCGCCCTGTCAGCCTCAGTGTATAATGACTACTTTGCCATTGTGGTGACCCCTGGACCTATAAAAGGAGGCCTAATGGCAACCTTAACAAGGCTAGAAGGTTGGATACCGACGCATCCACACACGCGTAGCCACTGCCGCCCTGAGGCGACCCTACCGGGCAAGTGTACTACGCTCCACCACCATTCTCCCACCATCAATCCACCAAAGCAAGAGTAGGGTTTTACGCCTCGCGGCGGCCTGAACCTAGGTAAAATTGCTTGTGTGATCTCTGCCATGCTGCCCCATGCTCCTCTGCTCTTTGTGCAATGTGACATCCCCCCTGCCAAACCAGCAAGGGGCCCAAGGTCCCATAGGTGACCGTGGTTTCCCACAACATCTTTGGTGCGCCAGGTAGGGGGATCACTTGTGTGAACCTAAAAGCATGTGCAGCGCGTCATCTTCATCGCCATCTTTGTCTTCGATGACACCATCGACCATGGCGCCCAACAAGAAATCCGGTGCTTCGGCTCACCCGTCCACCTCGAAGGCTCCGTCGCCCGCAGCAACCAATGCTACGGGGATGCGGAGATGCGAGAGGATGTGGACGCTGCTGGGGGTGCGGTCGGAGCAGGAGGCACTGTCACCACTTCACCCGCGGCCGAAGCAGGAGCAGGAGACACCGGAGGAGAGCAGCATCAGCACCCCGATGGCCATGCTCCACGAGGTACGGGTGAAGGGGTTACTCCGTCTGTACCCCTTCCTCTCGTTGGCGTGCACAGCCGCAGCGATGGCACTCGGTCCGGGGCGAATTGCCACCTTCCGGCCGCTCCCACCATGGGAGCGATCGCAATGCATGTTCCTCCCTCGGGGCGAGTCGACCAAGTCGCTGCTCCAACGAAGCCGCTAGCCCTCAAGCACCATCGCCACGCCACCATGCCATCCTGGTGGTGGACCCGCAACAGCGGAGATGTGGTACTGTCGCTGCTGGCACCGTCAGGAGCGGAGCGACGGTACGATCCACGTCGTCATCACCCATGCCATGTACAGCTACGGTGGCCATGGCACGGGCTTAGCTGCTGCTAAGGTTTCCGCCAGCGGCCGAGCAGATGGACGAATGGCGTGCCACCATCCAAAGTCTGTTCGGTTTTGCCGAGGTTGGGGGCTCGCGGCGAGCTGGCCCAGCACAGCCTCCCCAAGCGACGATGACGGCTCATGTTGTTGGTCATACGGAAGGGGCCACCCCCACGGCAGTAATCAAGAACCCGATGACGTCTCGATGGCCTCTTCTGACCCTCGAGCGCGTCCAGGCCGACGGCGAGCCACGGAGGACAGGCGAAGGGGAGACATGCGCATCGCCATTGAGCAATGCCGCGACGACCACCGCCAGACCAATGGGTGTGATGGTCCCGATGTCGACGAGCCTGCACTCGATATTGGCGGGTGCCTACCTTTCAAGGTTGGGTGCCAACCTTTCGAGGTTGGGTGCCCTGCCTTTACTCATGAGCTACGACAAGTCTGTTAGCCATCCTTTCAAACATTCAAGCCAGAGGTACCCGAGAAGTATGATGGGAGGCTGAACCCGATAGAGTTTCTGAGCATCTATACCATCGCTGTTCAAGCTGCCGGGGGAAGAGATGAGTAGGTGTTTGCCAAGTACTTCCCTTTGGCTCTCAAGTCCAATGTGAGGTCTTGGATAATGCACCTGTTGGAGCACTCCATTTCGCCGTGGGCTGACATGTTCCATGAATTCATTGGCGCCTTCACGGGTGGCCATCAAGAGCCAGGGTGGCCCAACGACTTGCAGCTTCTCCACTAGAAAGAAGGAGAGACCCTTCAGAAGTATCTGCAGAGATTCAGCAAGGTCCATAGGAACATCTCGAATATCCATCCCGCAGCTGTGATAGATGCCTTCCAATCCAATGTGCGCAACCGCAGGATCCGTTCCAAGATGAACATGAGGTTGCCCAAGACTATGAAGGAGCTTTACACATTGGTGGATAAGTGTGCTCGGATGGAGGAGGGAAGGAAGCTACCCGAAGAGGTGGATTGCATCAATGTCGACTCGGAGGATGATGACGAATCCACCAATTAGAAGAAGAGCAAGAAGCCCAAGGATAAGGCATTCATGACTATTGAAGGATCGGGTACACCTAGTACCGGCAAGAAGGCTACGACCGAAGCCCCCGGCAAGGAAAATGTTGTGTGCCCTGACTGCCAGGAGGCTGCAGCTGCCGAGAAGGCCAGGAACGGCTATGGGCCGTACTGCAAGATTCATCGGACCAAGGGCCACGATCTTCAAGAGTGTTATCAGGTTGAGCAGCTCGTTAAGAGGCAGAGAGCAGAATATGAGAAGCGTGACAAGGAGAAGGGTCAGAATGTCGCTGGCGGTAAGGGCCGAGGCGGTGAAGTAAATTGGCCCCGCAAGCCCCTTCGGAACAAAGGAAAACCCGCCAGAGGTCGAGAGAAGGAAGCTTGTAATGATGAGGGTGATGAAGGGGATGAGGAGGAAACCAGTGAGGAGGAGTTCCAGAAGGCCACTGACGCCCTGTGCATTGACGAGGGTACATCTCTGCACACCTCTCACCGCCAACTCAAACGGTGGGTGTGTGAGGTTAATGCCATGGAACCAGCACCGTAGGCCCGGAAATGGCTCAAATGGTCACGCATGCTGTAACATCCCAAAATTCTAAATTTTGGAATGTTATTATAAATAGATAGATTGATTGATTGATTGTGTGAAATTGAGTGAAATTCAAAACCTTTTTGAAAGTTAAATGAGAGGGAATAAAAGTACTTTCCCAAACTTTCATTTTGCATTCGTGATCTCCGTGAATTCAAATTCTTTTCACCACGAAACCCTAGAGAGAAGATAACATGACTTCTCCCATTTTTTTAAATGAAAAGGGGTGTTGAAAATATTTGAATTTCATTTGAAAATATTTCCAGTTCTGAAACATTATGCAACTCAATGATTTTCACGAGAGGAGATAAAATGACTTCTTCAAATTATATGAAATATGAGTTGGGAGTTTCAAAGGATCAAATTCAAAGTCTTTTGGAATTATTTTTCAATTTGGGTTATTTCAGTTTTATTCAAATTATTTTTCTCCAAAAATAAAATATATGGAACATAGGGTAACATGATTCCCTACAACAGAAAATTGGAGAGAAATAAATTTGAATTAATTTTGGTACTTTAAAAATGGTTTTTATTGGATTTTATTAGGGCAGTAGCACTCTTTGAATTATCTAAATTTGTGTGGATTTTATTTGGCATTATAAAAATGTCCATGTTGTAGAAAATCTTTTTCTGCAAATTTTGGTATAGTATATGCCTATATAAAATTTTTATTTATTTTTTTTTGTTTATTTTTACTTTGTCTGGAAAATCTTAAAAAAATAATCCTCCGTCGCTGACTGGGCCGGCTCGGGCCCAGCCGACCGCGTCGCCAGGCCATGGCCCAGCACCCCCCGCCTTCCTCCTCCCAACGGGAGTCCGTCGTGAGCACAACGCCCTGCCGACCTCGACGACCGTGCTGTCTCCGGCCTCCTCTTGCCCCCTCGCCCACGCCTCCCCTTCCCTCCTATAAAGTCGCCGCACCCGGGCCACCCTGGACCCCGATCCGCCGCCGCCCTCCCTCTCTCACGCCGCCACCGCCACAGATCGCCACCGCCGCCGCAGCTCCGCCACTCCGCCTCCCCGGCCCGCACCCCACGCCGCTCGCCGCCTCCCGCAGCCGCGCGCCACACGCCAGAGCCGCCGCTTGCCTTGCCCGCGCGCCGCCGCGCCGGAGCTTGCTGCCACCGCCGACCGACGCGAGAAAAGCCGCCAGAAAACGCCCCGTCGTTGAACCGCCAAGAACCGGGGTAAAAAAACCGCCGCCGACCGGTCCTATCCAAATCGTTTTTTTAATAAACCGTTTTAATTATTATTTAGCGGACGTTCTCTGTTAAGATCTCTTTAGCGAACGGTTCTCGTCTTGTATGCCTTTGTAGCGAGCGTTCGCTCGATAGGATTTTTCTTTTTCTTTTATTTTATTTTAGCCAGGGACCCGTATGTAATTAGTTTCTTCATAGATTAGCCCCTGATCTTCAATCTATAACAACTTTTTACTCATTAGTCCAAATCCAACGGAACCAACGCCCATGTCTTCGTTATGATCTCCTCTATCCAGTAATCCAACTCAAACAGGTTTTTGAAAATTTGAAAATTTTAATTAGATCATATTTGAATTCAAACTTCGTTTGATCATAACTTGAGTTTCGTAGCTCCGTTTCGGTTGATTCTTTTTGCAAATCGAAGCTCTTGACCTAAACTTTTTGATAAGGCCAAATTCACATAATTTTGGTACTGTTAGATGTTGTTTTATGTTGCAAGAGTTATTTGCTTGGTTTTGATGTTTTCCGAATCGTTTCCTTCGATCTTTCTGATCTTTTGAGTGATTGCTTATATGTGGTTACTATTGCTTGCCTACGATAGATTGACCGGAGTGTGACAAGTAGATCTATCAAGAGTTTTGAGTGCGAGTCATCTTCATCAACATTGCAGGCAAGTTCACACTTTGATCATATTCCTTTCATACCCGGTTTTTATGCATTAGTTTCAACCTCAAACATTGCATGAATAGGATTGATAACATGTGGGTATTGGGAAGTAGTTGATGAGGTAGGAACCTATTGCCCTGCATTCAAACCTTGGGAGTTACTATTACGTTATGCTTATATTGCCATGCTATGCTCGTAGACATGGATTGGGTTTGAGAGTATTCATGACAGATGTGAGATTGTTAATTAATGGTTTACTTAAGGTGGCAACTTTAACACACATCTGGGTGGATTGAGGCACCTGGGTATTCCAGCGATTGCCTGTCTAGGCACCTGGGTATTCCAGGATTGCCTGTTTTTTATGGACCGCCACCCAGGTTCAAAGGGATCATGAGATTATTCATACTAGAAACTTCCGTGTGCAGCCACAAGCTATTATGGGCTCTAGCATAGTTGATTAAGTCGTGTGAACTCTTACAGTGGTAGACTAGCAGATGTAGGGGTTGTAGGTGGTACGGTCTACCCATCATAAGGTACAAATGCTTCTGAAAGACTATGTCTTGGTCATCCATTTCTCAAACACCATGTAGTGCGAGAAATCCAACGGAGGAGATCGAGTCTTGTGGGGAAAAGTGCGCAAACCTCTGCAGAGTGTATAAACTAATCATGATTAGCCATGTCCCCGGTTATGGACGTTTTGAGTATCTAGTACTTGGAGTATCATGTGAATCTCATCATGTTACTTTAAATTAAGTTTGTTGGGTTAAATGATGTTATTTAATTGGGATTGAGAATGCTGTCAACCATTCTCAATGTTCAACAACCACCATGATATTTAAATAAAATTTATTCCTTTGCAGTAGGGAAGAATTGGCTTTTCGCAAAAACATATAACCATAGAGCTTTTCCACCAGCCATATATGCATGTGGTGATAGCCATTGTTCATCATTCTCTATGGTGTGAATTTGCCAGTACATTCAATGTACTGACCCTCTGTGGCTGCAACTTCTCATGTTGCAGGATTTCTTACGACGAGTAAGTGATACGTTAGGGTTACAATTTCTACACTCAACTTTGCCGTTGGTGTTGATGGGAATCCACAACCTTGTTACTTCCGCTATTTTGGATTGAGGTAATAGTATTTGCGTTACTTTTACATGTGATTTACCTTTGTTATAAATCCTCGAGTACTGTGCGTGTCAGCATACCGATCCAGGGATGACACTTAAGCACAGAGACTTGATCCATTCGGGTCGGGTCGCTACAAGATGGTATCAGAGCACATGTTGACTGTTGGACGTGACCCCTAGAAACTGGCAAGCCCATAGGAAAGATTTTCTCTACAACTTCATTTTCAAAAGATCTTTTACTTCTCTTCTCTTCTGAGCTTATTCAAAAATTCCTTTTTAGTGAGACTATACCCTTTTTACCTTTGGATCACTCGAAGATTCGACGGATGAGACCACTCCAAGAAGTACAAGATATTGGACAACTAAGACCGCTTCGGAAGGAAGAGGATTTTACTGTGCATCTGAATAATGGAAACTACAATGGTTGAAGACCGAAGACAAGGAGAATTTGAAGGCTCTGAAGAATTCCCAGATTTGTATGACCTAGGAAGGCTACCCTTATGGAACTTGGCAGACTATGAAAGTTGTCAATACTCGAGATCAAGGTGTATCGGAGAAAGACTGAAACAAGGAGCATGAGAACTCGAAGTTTTGTCAAAGAAAACCCTAAGGCAGGAGATATCAACTAGGGAATGATAGCTCATGGGAATGACAAGAGCAGAAACACGGTTATCCGTGATGTCATCGCCCGCTGATGCTATTGTCACCGTGCTGAGTTAAGGATGCATTTCTTCAGAATGGATTTGATGGAAGAAGGCTGATGGAGCACCTATCAGTAAGATGAAGTTTGAACCTTAGGCGGTGTATCACCAGGATCTGGAGTAGTACATCAAGAAGTTTAAGGAGGATCTCCATGAAGCCGTATTAGACAAGGAAGCATTTCGTGAAGAACTCAGGAACCAAAAGCTGAAAGTAGCCAAGTTGGAGGAGCTACAACCTCGAGATACCGGAGATTTGTCAGGAACTGAAGGACAGTATGACCATGGCTCATGCCAAGAATGTTGAAACCCAGAAGTTTGGAATGCAACTCCAGAATATTCAAGGATGTCACGAGAGACTTCGCGTCAACAGAGTTGATCTGGCAAAAGAACTTGAGAAAGACAAGCATGATCCGAAGAAGCCATTGGAGGTATGAACAAGGCTTGAAGAGTTTGGAGACGTTGAAGATTTATTAACCTTTAGAAGACCAAACCCCTGTTATATACCTACATTAGATGTGACGTTTGTGAGCTGTCATTTGTTTGATGTTTTTCTCGACAGCCACAATAAAATCTGTCTTTTCAAAAACTTTTGTTTGTATTGTGTGTATCCCTCTCTATCTCTCTTATCTCACCCCAAATCCATGGACCCAATAGAGGATGAATGGAGATGAGCTTGTATTTTCTGGACCCACGAGTCAGTTGGAGACAGACCGATGGATTCAGAACATGGAGGATCACATGAAGAATAACCCTATAGTCGGAAAGGATATGACCCAGCATGCTCTCTAGTGCTTTGAAAGAGGTGCTGCTACTTGGTGGAGGATGTAACAAACCATCAATGGATGGCAAGGAGTAACCACTTGGAAAGAATTTAAGTTGACTCTGCCAAAGTCTCGGTTTGTGTCCCAGAAGTTGAAGCCTTATGGAAAGGATATGAAGAAACCTTGTACATGCAAGATTTGTGGAGAAATAGGACACACCCATAAAGAACACAAGGATGAATGCACTAATTGTGAAGGAAGTCACCCAGTTGAAGAATGCCCAACTAGGCAGATTACTTGTTTCTTGCGTGAAGAGACTACCCACTATCCTGCTCAGTGTCACATTTACCCCATGGTACGACGAACCATCCAGCAGAAGAAAGAAGTAAAGAAAGGAGCCCTTATGGAAATTTTAGAAGAACCCGTGATGAAGGAAGAGCTGGAGGACACACCTAAAGAAGACCCGAGTAAACCATGCACTAAGTCTTGCTATTCATATGGAGAAGAAGGACACCTCTCCCAAAATTGTTTGAATGGGGATCTAGTAGAATTCCCGACAGAGGAAGTAGAATATGACCCACAGGAAATAGTAGCCCTGATTGGAATGGAAAAGTCCAGGAAGAGAAACCGATTGGAGCCCAGGAGGGACCTGAGTCATATCAGCTGTTACAGGTGCAAGGAGTCAGGGCACTACCTCAACAGTTGCCCAAAAAGGAAACCTCAATACTTGTCAGAAGTAATATGTTTTAGTTGCAATGGAGCAGGGCACTTTGCCAGAGAATGCCCCAAGGAGAAGGAAAAGTTGTGCTAGATAGTTGAGTTTGTAACAAAAGAAATGGAGTAGTAGAAGTGAGAGCATTTTCTTTTATATTGAGGTGTTGAGTTGAGACATGTAATGGAAAAGCGAGAGATTGTAATCATTTGAGAATGAATAAAGTTAGCATCATTGGTACTGATATGGATTTTATGAGTTGTTACTCTATGAAGAAGAATTTTGGCCATTTTGAGGACATGAGAAATATGGTCTATGGAAGATTTTTGCACTTTAAGGGTGGTAGTACCCTGTAAGAACCGTTGACCCCTGGAAAAGATAAGGATACTCCACTGAGTGGATTTCAGACAAAATGAATACGAGTTTTGTCTCATATGTGTGATACCCCAAGAGTATGTGGGATGAAGTTGGAGACCGTCAGTTGTTTGGACCAAATGTGATCAAGGAGTCAGAAGAGAATGTTAAGTTTATTCGAGATAGACCGAAGGTAGCTCAGTCCAGGCAGAAGAGTTATGCAGACTTAAAAACTCAAGGAGGTAGTCTATGCAATTGGAGACAGAGCATGTCTTCGTGTGCCCCCTCTGTGAGGAGTTAAACGAATTGGAGTTAAGGGAAAGTTAGCCCTGAGATTTGTAGGACCATACCAAGTTTTGGAGCGTATGGAAGAAGTGGCCAACAAGTTGGAGTCACCCGAAGGACTGTCAGGAGTTCAAGATGTGATTCACGGTTCCCAGTTGAAGAAGTGCCATGCAGAGATGGCCAATATTCCCCTATAAGGACGCTTGACCCTAGAAAGGATAATGATGTTCCACGAAGTGGAATACGGACTTCATAAGTATAAGTTTTTATCTCGGTATGTGGGATATCCCACGAGGATGAAGAGATTAATTACTATTGGATATAAAGGAGGTATGATGTCGGAAATATGGATCAATGGAAACTCCATGATGAGTCTGAGTAATCATGTCCTAGTTTGGTGCCAATAGAAGGAAGGAAGACAGTACAATTGGATGGATTTAAGAATAGTAGGAAGTTGGAAGTTGGAATAATGATTAGTTGCCCGATGATAAGTTCAAAGGACTACAAGTGATGAGATGGGCCATAACCCACAGGCCCCAGGACCTGCCAAGAAGCAAGCACATTCTTGCTGAAGGAAAAACCCTGGAAGAAGTTACGATTTTATCGATAGACGATTTTATAGGAGTAACGCAAAACCTAAGAGTTGTGAAGGAACGCTAGATTTTTGTCTGGCTTGTAGAATTTATGGATATATCCGAACTTCGTTCATCGACAAGAGAAATTCTGCAATGCTTGTGAGGATGACCAAGTGTTAGTATGCCGCCCTCGCCGGAGCTTGCTGCCGCCGCCGACCGACGCGAGAAAAGCCGCCGGAAAACGCCCCGTCGTTGAACCGCCAAGAACCGGGGTAAAAAAAACCGCCGCCGACCGGTCCGATCCAAATCGGTTTTTTTAATAAACCGTTTTTATTATTATTTAGCGGACATTCTCTGTTAAGATCTCTTTAGCAAACGGTTCTCGTCTTGTATGCCTCTGTAGTGAGCGTTCGCTCGATAGGATTTTTCTTTTTCTTTTATTTTATTTTAGCCAGGGACCTATATGTAATTAGTTTCTTCACAGATTAGCCCCTAATCTTCAATCTATCACAACTTTTTACTCGTTAGTCCAAATCCAACGAAACCAACGCCCACGTCTTTGTTATGATCTCCTCTATACATTAATCCAACTCAAACATGTTTTTGAAAATTTTAAAATTTGAATTAGATCAGATTTGAATTCAAACTTCGTTTGATCATAACTTGAGTTTCGTAGCTCCGTTTCAGTTGATTCCTTTTGCAAATCGAAGGCCTTGACCTAATCTTTATGATAAGAACAAATTCACATAATTTTGGTACTATTAGAAATTGTTTTATGTTGCAAGAGTTATTTGCTTGGTTTTGATGTTTTCCGAATCGTTTCCTTCAATCTTTCTGATCTTTTGAGTGATTGCTTATATGTGGTTACTATTGCTTGCCTACGATAGATTGACCGGAGTGTGACGAGTAGATATATTAAGTGTTTTGTGTGCAAGTCATTTTCATCAACATTGCAGGCAAGTTCACACTTTGATCATATTCCTTTCATACCCAGTTTTTATGCATTAGTTTCAACCTCAAACATTGCATGAATAGGATTGATAACATGTGGGTATTGGGAAGTAGTTGATGAGGTAGGAACCTATTGCCCTGCATTCAAACCTTGGGAGTTACTATTACTTTATGCTTATATTGCCATGCTATGCTCGTAGACATGGATTGGGTTTGAGAGTATTCATGACAGATGTGAGATTGTTAATTAATGGTTTACTTAAGGTGGCAACTTTAACACACATCTGGGTGGATTGAGGCACCTGGGTATTCCAGCGATTGCCTGTCCAGGCACCTGGGTATTCCAGGATTGCCTGTTTTTTTATGGACCGCCACCTAGGTTCAAAGGGATCATGAGATTATTCATACTAGAAACTTCCGTGTGCAGCCACAAGCTATTATGGGCTCTAGCATAGTTGATTAAGCCGTGTGAACGCTTCTGAAAGTCTATGTCTCGGTCATCCGTTTCTCAAACACCATGTAGTGCGAGAAATCCAACGGAGGAGATCGAGTCTTGTGGGGAAAAGTGCGCAAACCTCTGCAGAGTGTATAAACTAATCATGATTAGCCGTGTCCCCGGTTATGGACGTTTTGAGTATCTAGTACTTGGATTATCATGTGAATCTCATCATGTTACTTTAAATTAAGTTTGTTGGGTTTAATGATGTTATTTAATTAGGATTGAGAATGCTGTCAACCATTCTCAATGTTCAACAACCACCATGATAGTTAAATAAAATTTATTCCTTTGCAGTAGGGAAAAATTGGCTTTTCGCAAAAACATATAACCATAGAGCTTTTCCACCAGCCATATATGCATGTGGTGATAGCCATTGTTCATGATTCTCTATGGTGTGAATTTGCCAGTACATTCAATGTACTGACCCTCTGTGGCTGCAATGTCTCATGTTGCAGGATTTCTTACGACGAGTAAGTGATACGTTAGGGTTACGATTTCTACACTCAACTTTGCCGTTGGTGTTGATGGGAATCCACAACCTTGTTACTTCCGCTATTTTGGATTGAGGTAATAGTATTTGCGTTACTTTTACATGTGATTTACCTCTGTTATAAATCCTCGAGTACTGTGTGTGTCAGCATACCGATCCAGGGATGACACTTAAGCACAGAGACTTGATCCATTCGGGTCGGGTCGCTACACACGCCCATCATCTTTGACGAAGAGGATCATCCTGACCATACCACTGCGGTAGGGTGTTTGCCATTGTTGGTCTCTCCAACAATTCGCAACCTCAAGGTCACAAAGATGTTGGTGTATGGCGGGTCGGGTTGAATGTGATTTCCTCGAAGGTCATCAGCAAACTTTAGATAGCAGAGCAAGAGTTAAAGGTCACCGACATGTTTCAAGGAGTTAATCTCGGCAGGAGTCATCCTAAGGGAAAGATCATGTTGCCTGTGACGTTTGGCGGAGAGCTAAACTACCAGATTGAGAAGATTGTGTTTGATGTGGTCGACCTCCCCTTGCCGTACAATGGGATTCTTGGATGCCCAGCCCTGGCAAACTTCATGGCGGCATCCCACTATGCCTACAACACCCTGAAGATGCATGGGCCAGTAGGAGTCATTTCCATCCCTTCAGATGAGAAGGATGCAATCATTTGCGTATACAAGATGTACCGGGATGTAGTGCGGCAGAGGCAGCAGCTGCAGCAGTTCCCGCTAAGGAGAACAGAGAAAAGAAGAAAGATAGCAAGGTCGTTGGCAAGGAATCCGGGAAGCGTACCTCTTCGGAGTATGCTATGCTTGTTGATGACTTTCCAGAGAGTTCCAACAGCAAAGGATCTAAGGTTACTGCACGACAAGTGAAGAAGGTCCCTGTAGGGCTGGCTGGCATTGATGGAACTTTCATTATCAATGCCACCCTCGATAACAAATGGGAAAGCGCGCTTGTTGCCTTCCTGTGGGCGAATATCAATGTGTTTGCCTGGAAACCATCTGATATCCCCGGTGTTCCCAGGGAGGTAATCAAGCACCACCTTGCTGTCTACCCACATGCCCGACCCGTCAGGCAGAAAGTTCGGAAGCAAGCCTTGGAGAGGCAGCGATTTATTGCAGAGGAGATCAAGAAGCTTAAAGCAGCTGGTTTGGTGAGAGGAGTGCTACATCCCACATGCTTAGCAAATCCAGTGGTTCGGAAGGCTAACGGGAAATGGAGGCTTTGGAAAGTTTTCACATATCTCAACAAGGCTTGCCTGAAAGTCCCATTTCCCTTGTCATGCATCGATCAGATTGTGGATTTCACTTCAGGTTGTGATTTGCTTTCCTTTCTGGATGCATATTCTGGGTATCACCAAATCTTCATGTCTAAGGAAGACGAACATAAGACCTCGTTCATCATCCCATGTGGTACGTACTATTTTATCCGCATGCCATTCGGATTAAAGAGTGTCGGGTCTACTCGGTACAGATTGGTTTTGAGCCACGGCTACACAGAAACATCAAGGCTTATATGGATGATATTGTGGTCAAGACCAAGGACAGAGCGACACTTATCCAGGATTTGGAGGAGACATTTGCTAATCTGCGTAAGATCAACTTGAAGCTCAACCCAGAGAAGTGTGTGTTTGGCGTTCCCTCCAACAAGCTAGTTGGGTTCTCTGTATCCCATCGGGGGATCGAAACCAACCCCGAAAAGATCAAAGCTATCGAGCAGATCCAAGCACCAAGGGTAGTCTAGGATTTGAGGCGTCTGACAGGGTGCGCTGCCACACTAAGCAGATTCATTTCCATGTCTGTCGAGTGCGCCCTGCCGTTCTTCAAAATCCTAAAGAAGGCAGGACCTATGAAGTGGACCCCAGAAGCCGATGCAGCTTTACAAGAGTTGAAGGCCTACTTGTCCTCTGGGCCCACCTTGGTTGCTCCCAAACCACAAGAGTCATTGCTGATATACTTGGCGGCAACCAATCAAATGGTTAGTGCAGCCTTGATGGCGCAGCGGGAAGTGGACGAAGCAGAAAGTGAGCAAGGACCAGCAGAGCCAGATAAGGATCGGGACAACAATGGGAATGATAGCGAGGGAAACCCCATGGACACGGCAGGGAAGAAAGTGGTGCAGCGCCCAGTGTACTTTGTTAGTTCCTTACTACAGGAGGCTAGATCGAGGTACTCTGGCATGTGAAAGTTGATCTTTGGCCACATCATGGCCTTAAGAAAACTACACCACTACTTCCAAGCCCATGAGATCAGGGTTGTCACTCACTTCTCGTTGCAAAGTATATTTCGAAACCCTGAGGCTACCGGCAGAATAGTGGAGTGGGCTTTCAAGTTATCCAGTTTTGGTCTGAAGTTTGAGAGCACATCAACGATCCAAAGCAAGGAATTGGCAGAGTTATTGCAGAATGGACGCCAACCCCTGACGAGGAAGTACCAGAAACAGTTATCTCCGACAAGGAAGAGCCCCAAGAATGGATTTTGTATTTCGACGATGCCTTTTCCCTACAAGGTGCAGGGGTTGGCATGCTTCTCGTTGCCCCCTCTAGGGAGCACTTGAAGTACGTCATCCAGATGCATTTTTCCCGGGAGGAGGTGACCAACAATACATCAGAGTATGAAGGGCCCCTTGTCGGGATCAGGATTGACGCACAATTGGGAATTAAGAAGCTGATCATTCAAGGAGATTCACAGCTTGTGGTGAGAGAAGTCAACAAGGATTACCAAAGCCCATTGATGGAGGCATACGTCGAGGAAGTGAGAAGATTGGAGGAGACCTTTGACGGATTACATACAGAGCATGTACCTCGTGCGGAAAACATCATAGTTGATCATTTATCAAAGTGTGTTGCGCAGAAGCTTCCTGTGGAACCAGGGACTTTTGTTCTCCATCTTACTCAGCCCTCCGTATCCCCAGCAACAATGTCCCGGAAAAGGAGAAATATGGACTCCGGTAAGCCTCTCCCGGTAGAGCCTTCCGCTCCTCGCAGAGACCCTACCGGAAACAACTCCTCACCACCAGCCGGACCGCACCCTCCAACCGGGCCCATGGTCCCCATGAATAAGGAATGTGCCCCCACAGTTGAGGAGGTGCCGCTAGTCCTTATTGCCGAGCCCCAGGCTCCAACATGGGCAAGGCACATAGTCCACTTTCTCCAAACTGGAGAACTTCCTGATGACCAAGATGAAGCTGAAAGAGTAGCTCGGAGGGCCAGTATGTATCAGTTTGTCGATGATACTCTATATAGAAGGAGGCCCAAGGGTGTGAAATTGAAGTGCATCTGCCGGGAAGAAGGAAAGGAACTGCTGGCTGAGACACAAAAGCATGTGCGGCTCCCACATTGGATCAAGGGCATTGGTTGTGAAAGCATTCTGGCAAGGATTCTTGAGGGAGTCCTGGTGTCGGTGTCAAAACCGGTGGATCTCGGGTAGGGGGTCCCGAACTGTGCGTCTAGGCCGGATGGTAACAGGAGGCAGGGGACACGAACTTTTACCCAGGTTCAGGCCCTCTCGATGGAGGTAAAACCCTACGTCCTGCTTGATTAATATTGATGGTATGGGTATTACAAGAGTTGATCTACCACGAGATCAGAGAGGCTAAACCCTAGAAGCTAGCCTATGGTATGATTGTTGATGTGTATGTTGTCCTACGGACTAAAACCCTCCAGTTTATATAGACACCAAATAGGGTTAGGGTTACATAGAGTCGGTTACAATGGTAGGAGATCTGTATATCCGTATCGCCAAGCTTGCCTTCCACACCAAGGAAAGTCCCTTTCGGACATGGGACGAAGTCTTCAATCTTGTATCTTCATAGTCCTGGAGTCCGGCTGAAGGTATAGTCCGGCCATCCGGACACCCCCTAATCCAGGACTCCCTCAGTAGCCCCTGAACCAGGCTTCAATGACGACGAGTCTGGCGCGCAAATTGTCTTCGGCATTGCAAGGCGGGTTCCCCCTCCAAGTACTTCATAGAAGATTTTGAACACAAAGGTAGTGTCCGGCTCTGCAAAATAAGTTTCCACATATCGCCATAGAGAGAATAACATTTACACAAATCTAATCTGCTGACGCACTCCGTAGTGTGACATCACACCACGGCCAAGCTTTTATTCGAACCGTTTTACTGTCCCATCTTAGCGCGTTATGCGAGGTGGTTTCCTTGGCACGTCTTGTTAAAGCAGAGATCGTGTCCCCTTATTCCGGGATTCTCATCAATACGGGCGTGGGTAACCCTACCGCGCCTTTGATTACGGCGCTTGGGAGATAAGCGAGTTTTACCAGGCTGGTGGGGACATGTAGTTGCGTCCACCCATATAAGGGGATAAGGATCCACAATTTCACCTACGCCCTCTTCCTCCTTCGCCTATCCATTCTTGCGCACTCGAGCTCCAGCGCCCAAGTCCAAACTCCTCACCTCAACCTTCTCCAGCCATGTCCGGAGTGGGAGGCAAGTGTATGGTCTCCTCCGTCACGGAGGGACATATCAAAAAGCTGAGGAAGGCCGGATACCTGTCTAACGACATCGCGTACCGGCTCCCCGAAAAGGGGCAGCTCATCCCCACCCCTAGGCCCCATGAGAGGGTGGTGTTCCTCCCCCATTTCCTCCACGGACTAGGCTTCCCTCTCCACCCATTTGTCCGGGGGCTCATGTTCTACTACGACCTGGATTTCCATGATCTGGCCCCGAATTTTGTCCTCAACATCTCGGCATTTATCGTCGTGTGCGAGGCTTTCCTCTGCATCCGCCCCCATTTCGGCCTATGGCTCAAGACCTTCAACGTCAAGCCAAAGGTTGTGCGCGACAACCAGGCGGAGTGCGGAGGCACCATGGTTGGCAAGATGGCCAACGTCCTATGGCTCGAGGGCTCCTTTGTGGAGACCCTGAAGGGGTGGCAATCGGGGTGGTTCTACATCACCGAGCCGCGCGACACCGAATGGGTCGCACCACCTGAGTTCTGGTCCGGACCCCCAACGCGGCTCACATCCTGGAAAGAGATGGGTCTGTCGTGGGGCAGCAAAAAGGAGGTGACCGGACTACAAACATGCATCCAATCCCTGGTGAACAAGCAGCTCAGGCTTGTCAATGTAGTCCAGGTTATGCTCATCCGCTTGATCCTCCCGTGCCAACAACAGGCTTTTAACCTGTGGGAGTTTGATCCGGCGCGGCACCAAACTCTGAGCAGGCTCTTCGGCACGACGTACAAAGATGCCTGGAAGGTGCTCTTCAAAGGCGCCGAGGCTCTCGCATCTGCCGCCGAGGATCGCGGATACGACGCACAGCGTCATGCTAGTGCGGTAAGTTTTGTGTACCTTTTACAGGGCACTAGTTTTTCATAGTTCAACTCTGTGCGGGATCTAAGCTCCCTTACCTTTGATAGGATTGGCAGGCGAAGTCCGGGTAGATCAACTGTCCGGCTCCTCTGCCCGAAGGCCCAGCAGACGCTCAATTGGCGAAGCTGCTGGTTCCGGCACCCTATGTGGTGCCGGAGAAGAAGGCCGCGAAAAAGGCCGCGGGGACTCGAAAGAGTGCCCGGCGCCAGGAGGCATCGGATCCATCATCCGACGGTTCCGAGGCGCACTCCTCCCACGAAGATGAGGAGGAGGAAGAAGAGACCCCTCCCCCTCCAGTGGCGGAAGGGAAGAAAAGGAAGGCTGCCCCAACTGGGGAGGCCGAAGGGTCCAAGAAGGGGAGAATCCCTCCTCCGGACTACTCCACCAACGCTGACGACGGTGAAGAGGAGTGGCCACCCAGGGCCAAGCCCCTGGTGAAATCGTAAGTATCCGGATACCGGAGTGATTTCATAGCATTCATTTATTGCACAGCTTTCCCTTATGTCGAATATGTTTATGCAGCCCACCCAAAGACCGGCTCGACGCGTCGTCGAGCGGCACTCTGGACTCGTCGGACGTGAACTCACTGCCGACTGCTTCCTCCCCCCGCCCTACGGACAACACCGAAGTGTTGTCCCAACAGGGTCCAATCCGGGAGGAGGTGGTCCTGGAGGCGCCACAAGGTGACCACCCGGACCCTAGGAGTAAAGGGGACGAAACCCCCTAGGGCTCCAAGTCCGGCCCTAGGCCGGACACCGCTCCGGAACGTTCAAAGGTTCCAGAGTCCGGCGGGGAACCTCCTTCCCGGAGGAGCAAGCCCACCGCGGCGGCGACCTCCGTCCAACCGGAGGCGCCGGACAATATGTTGGAGGCGCTCCAAGGCGCCTCCATCGACGAGGAGCACCGCACTATTATGAGTGCGGTGATCCAGAAGGTTCAGTCCGCCATGAGCGGACTGACTGAAGCTTGTACAAGCCTTTTAATAGGCTTTGAGGTAAGTAAAGAATGTGTAAATAACATTACCGCATAGACAGTAGCCCCTGATGCTCTGTTTGGTGTTCGGAAAGAAAAGCCGAATAGAGGATCAAATAAAAAATCGCAGGAGTCTAAAAAGAGTCAATATGCGTGTGCAGGCTTCCCTGCTAGCGTCCGCCGCACTGACTGCAGAAGTGGACGTGCTAAAGCAGAACCTCGAGCGGTCCGAGCAAGAGCTTGGACATGCCAAGAAGCAGCTCGAGGACAATGAAGGTAAGAAATACCTTATTTAAATAAAATATATATATATATAAAAAGGTGCGATTGCAAAAAATGACAGGATTATTGTGGCTATTGTAGGGGCCACGTCTGAGGTGGCGACCCTGAAACAAGCGCTGCTCGAGGCCGAGAAGAGATCGGCCGCGGAGCGCACTGAGCAAGAAAAGTATGAGGCCGAGGTTGGCAAGGTGCGGCGAGAGCTCCAAGCTCTCATGGAAAAACATGAGGGTTTGGAGCGTGACTCAAGGGCGCAAGCGTCCGAGCTCGCGGCGGCTACTGAAAGTGCCAAGTCTGCCAAGGTCGAATCCCAGAAGACCCTCCAGGAGTTGGATGAGGTGAAGAAGATAGCGGCGGGTAAGGCATTCTTTATGCAAAGTAAACACATAAGCGTGAGTTACTTGTTACTTACCCGAATCCGGAGTTCTCCAGACGTGTTCGCAGATCTTCCCCAGAGTGTATCTGATGCCGCCGCATTCTATCGAGCCAAGGAGGGCAGCTCGACGGAGAAGGTGTTCTGGTCTCAGTACGCTGAGGCCGAACATCCCGTGCCCCTGAGCGACCAGTTGAAGCAACTGGTCAAGCTCCACAAGGCAACCGAACAGGCCATGAGGGGCCTCCTAGTTCGGCTGTGGCCTGGAGAGGCTCAGCCTGGGAGCTATTTCGGGCTGGTGCGGCGACTGGTGGAGGTCTGTCCACGGCTCGAAGTCATCAAGTGCTCCGTCAGCATTGAAGGTGCCCGTAGGTCCCTTCCCCGTGCAAAGGTGCACTGGGGCAAGCTGGATGCTGAGAAGCTTGTGAAGGACGGGCCACCATCGGGGAAAGAGCACCGCAAGCCTGAAAATTATTATAAGGATGTTCTGAAGGGTGCCCGCCTTGTGGCGGAGGAATGTTCGATGGATGTAATTTTTGAGTAAAACTCGCTCGTTTTATCCTGTGCGCTGAAAACTTGTTCATATGCGCTTAAGCAATGCTGCTTGAATTTAAAATATTACCTTCTGTGCAGCTGTTTATCAATACTGAGAGATGGCGAGTCGTCGGCTTCTGCCCCCATGCCGCTAGTGCTGGGGTGTTCGGGGATAAACCTGGGCACTCTTTTTCCCATATTTGGGTCCTTCGAGGGAGGCGCTCAGCCCAACGAACGAGGCAATCGGACTATAATGCGTGAACACTCTCACTTAGCCATAGAATTCTATAATTTTAAATTTTGGCGAAGCCCCTAGTATTTGGAAAACCGATTTCGGGGCGCTATCCACGCCTTGGCCGGATAGAGCCGACTCCTCGCCCGAAGCGGCATAAGTCTTTAAGGACTCGAAAAGACCTCTCGAACAGCGACCAGCTCTTGCCTCATCATGACGGTCAGTTTTAGCTTTCTCCACTGAGGTGCTCGACCCAGCTCAACCGGGGCACAATCGCAGTGGTTCTCCTAGTGCTACCTTAGCCGATATAGCGGAACGTAAGGCACCAAAACATAGGAGCCGGGCAAACCCAACTATTGACCCAAGACATGATTCGGAGTCGATGCATATAATGCTATAAGTTCGGGGTGCCGCATTTGTTGAAGTGTTCGGACTTATCACACCATGTTGAGGGGTACTGAAGCCCCTGGCGTATTTTGGCTGTACCAAAGTGTACGGGTGCAACATGTCGTTAAGGAACATATATAAATAAATAAATAAATAAAGAGTAATGCAAAAATAGACAAAAGCTATGCATTGTTTATTAAAAAGAGCTGCGATCAAAGTAGGACGATACAAATAAATCGATAAGAAAAAGGTTGGACTATGTAACATGTCCGCTCCAGGGGCAAGCTGCGGAATAATGTGCGAAACAGGTATACTGCTCGTGATAGAGACCACCTGGGAGTTCCGAAATGCGGCGTGGCTTGTCTACTTCCCTGGTTCTTGCATCGTTTGTGCGGCAATTGAACTGCCGAACAGGCCGTCCGAAGAATGGAGTCCTGAAAGTAAGATAAAATTAAAATATCGGCAGCCCCTGGTACGGTTGAAGCCGTGTTTTGGGCGTGCCGTGATGGTGCCCCTCCCCCTATGCCCATGGTATCTCTAGAGCGTAGTTATGTACGCGAAGTACTTGCGTCGCCTTTTTGCGAGGGTTGGGGTTGGGGCCGCATTGCTATGCCTGCTTGGATCGTGCCAGGCGGTCTTGTTGTAGGTTACTCGGGGCGCGCTTGACGGTGTCCGGTCGTTTAGTGGCCGGACTGGAGAACTGCCTAAAGAGGCTGCTTTGAACTTCTGCCGCAAGGGCCGCCGTGTGCTCCTCCGTTCGGAGGGAGCGTTCGGTGTTTCCATTGACCGTAATTACTCCTCGAGGGCCTGGCATCTTGAGCTTAAGGTATGCGTAATGCGGTACCGCATTGAACTTAGCGAATGCGGTTCGCCCGAGCAGTGCGTGATAACCACTGCAAAACAGGACTATGTCGAAGATTAGCTCTTCGCTTTGGAAATTATCCAGAGATCCGAAGACCACTTCAAGTGTGACTATGCCTGTACAGTTGGCCTCTAAACCTGGTATTACGCCTTTAAAGGTCGTTTTGGTGGGCTTAATCCTCGAGGGATCTATGCCCATTTTCCGCACTGTATCCTGGTAAAGCAGGTTCAGGCTGCTGCCGCCGTCCATAAGGACTCTAGTGAGATGAAATCCGTCAATAATTGGGTCTAGAACCAATGCGGTGAAGCCGCCGTGATGGTGCTAGTGGGGTGGTCCCTTCGGTCAAAGGTGATCAGGCAGGAGGACCATGGGTTGAACTTTGGGGCGACTGGCTCTATCGCGTATACGTCCCTTAACGCGCGCTTCCGCTCCCTCTTGGGGATGTGGGTTGCGTATATCATGTTCATCGTCCGCACTTGTGGGGGGAAACCCTTCTGTCCCCTGTTGTTCGGCCGTCGGGGCTCCTCGTCGTCATCGCTATGCAACCCCTTGTCTTCGTTTTTGGCGTTTAGCTTGTATGCCTGCTTGAACACCCAACAATCCCTGTTGGTGTGATTGGCCGGCTTTTCGGAGGTGCCATGTATCTGGCATAAGCGGTCGAGTATTCAGTCCAAACTGGACGGGCCCCTAGGATTCCTTTTGAATGGCTTCTTCCGCTGACCGGATTTAGAGCCTCTGAATCCGGCATTAACTGCCATATCCTCAGCATTGTCGCCGTTAATGCGGCGCTTCTGCTTGGTTCGACGCGACCTGCCACCACTATCCCTGGTGTCCGAATTACCAGGGTTTTTGGTTATATTGTTGCTACGAGCAAGGCAGCTGTCTTCTCCCGCGCAAAAGCAGGTCATGAGTGTCGTGAGTGCTGCCATAGATTTCGGCTTTTTCTGTCCAAGGTGCCGGGCTAGCCACTCGTCGCGGATATTGTGCTTGAAGGCTGCTAGGGCCTCAGCGTCCGGACAGTCGACTATTTGATTTTTCTTTGTTAAGAACCGTGTCCAGAATTGCCTGGCCGATTCATCTGGCTGCTGAATTACATGGCTTAGGTCATCGGCGTTTGGGGGTCGCACATAAGTGCCCTGGAAATTGTCGAGGAATGCGGCTTCCAGGTCCTCCCAACAACTGATTGATCCTGTTGGCAAGCTGTTAAGCCAATGCCGAGCTGGTCCTTTATGTTTGAGTGGGAGGTATTTGATGGCATGGAAATCGTCGCCGCGGTCCATATGGATATGAAGGAGATAATCCTCAATCCATACCGCAGGATCTGTTGTGCCATCATATGGTTCGATGTTTACGGGTTTGAAACCCTCAGGGATTTGATGATACATTATTTCGTTTGTGAAGCAGAGAGGCTGTGCGGCGCCTCTGTACTGGGCTATATCATGACGTAGCTCCAGTGAGCCTTGTCTACTGTGTTCGGCCCTGCCGAATTTGTGGCCGGCGTGACGGATGCCGTCTCGAGCCGTGGGGCGCCCACGCGATCCGTAGATCGATATTGTTTGTTTAGCCTTGTCCTCCAACATATATCGTAAGTCTGGCGCATAGTCCCGTGCCTTGGTACGGGGTGCGGCTTGAGTGGAGGGCCGAGAGGCCTCTTTGTCGCGGCCACGAGGTGGCCGGTCGGCCGCATCGAGTGCTTCCTCCTCTAATTGGGGTAGCAACCTGCGCTTTGGGTAGCTCTTGGAGGGGCGTTCGAGTTTATGCTCTTCGGCCGCAAGGACTTCAGTCCATCTATTGATTAGCCGATCTTGATCAGCTTTAAGCTGCTGCTGTTTTTTCTTGAGGCTTCTTGCCGTGGCCATAAGCCTGCATTGAAAACGCTCTTGTTCGACGGGATCCTCCGGCACGGCGAATTCGTCGTCGTTGAGGCTTGCCTCGTCTTCGGAGGGAGGCATACAATTATCGTCCTCGACCTCTCTGTCGGCCGCTCTCTCATGAGGGCTGGTTTCTCCATCCTCCTGTCCTAAACCTTGCTTGGGGGGATGTTCTTCGGTGCTTTTCGGGGTATTATTATCTCACGTGTTGGAATCGCCATTTTTGTGTTGGTGGGATTTTGAGCGGCGCCGCTGACGCCGGCGCTTTTGCTGTTTCTTGGAGGGGTCATCCTCCGCTATTCCATCGCCATCTCCCTCATTTGGGGTGTCCATCATGTATATGTCATATGATGAGGTGGCTTTCCAGGGCCTAGTAGGCGCTGGTTCTTCATTATCTCCTTCATCGGTGTCCATACCGTCGATGTCTTCGTAGTCGAAGTCGAGCATGTCGGTTAAGTCGTCGACTGTGGCTACAAAGTGGGTGGTGGGTGGGCTTTGAATTTCTTCATCGTCCGAATCCCAACCTCGCTGGCCGCAGTTCGGCCAGGGCTCTCCTGATAAAGAGAGAGACTTCAGTGACTTCAGAATATTGCCGAAAGGCGAGTGCTGAAAGATGTCCGCGGCAGCGAACTTCATGATCGGCGCCCAATCGGATTCGATAGGCCGGGGCGCAGAGGGTTCGTAGTCCGGAAAGGAGTACGGCTCCTTGGAGTCATGAGTCTCGCGGAGTGCGGGGCTGGTGTTCGGCTCAATCGCCGTTGGGATTGCAGCCCCGAGGTGGCGTCCAACCGCCCATCCTCGATCGGCGCAGTTGGCTCCGAATTAGGGACCGGAGCCGATGCGGGTGCAGCCTCCAGGGCACTATTCGGCGATAGAGCTAGATCATGCTCGTCGGGACAGTGCGGCGCGCTCGGCAGTGGCTCGAATCCGTCGAAGATCAAGTCCCCGCGGATGTCAGTCGTGTAGTTAAAACTTCCGAATCTGACCTGACGGCCAGGGGCGTAGCTTTCGATCTGCTCCAGATGGCCAAGTGAATTGGCCCGCAGTGCGAAGTCGCCGAAGACAAAGATCTATCCGGGGAGGAAGGTCTCACCCTGGACTGCATCGCTGTTGAAGATCGTAGGAGCCATCGGGCCTGACAGCGACGGCACAGAGGAACTGTCAATGAAAGCACCAATGTCGGTGTCAAAACCGGCGAATCTCGGGTAGGGGGTCCCGAACTATGCATCTAGGCCGGATGGTAACAGGAGGCAGGGGACACGAAGTTTTACCCAGGTTTGGGCCCTCTCGATGGAGGTAAAACCCTACGTCCTGCTTGATTAATATTGATGGTATGGGTATTACAAGAGTTGATCTACCACGAGATCAGAGAGGCTAAACCCTAGAAGCTAGCCTATGGTATGATTGTTGATGTGTATGTTGTCCTACGGACTAAAACCCTCCGGTTTATATAGACACCGAATAGGGTTAGGGTTACATAGAGTCAGTTACAATGGTAGGAGATCTGTATATCCGTATCGCCAGGCTTGCCTTCCACGCCAAGGAAAGTCCCTTCCGAACACGGGACAAAGTCCTCAATCTTGTATCTTCATAGTCCTGGAGTCCGACTGAAGGTATAGTCCGGCCATCCGGACACCCCCTAATCCAGGACTCCCTCACCTGGATTAGGGGGTCTCCGGACAGCCGGATTATCTCCATTGGCCGGATTGTTAGACTATGAAGATACAAGATTGAAGACTTCGTCTCGTGTCCGGATGGGACTTTATTTAGCGTGGAAGGCAAGCTAGGCAATACGTATATGGATATCTCCTCCTTTGTAACCGACCTTGTGTAACCCTAACCCTCTCCAGTGTCTATATAAACCGAAGGGTTTTAGTCCGTAGGACAATAATCACAACATACAATCATACCGTAGGCTAGCTTCTAGGGTTTAGCCTCTCTGATCTCGTGGTAGATCTACTCTTGTAACACCCATATCATCAATATCAATCAAGCAGGACGTAGGGTTTTACCTCCATCAAGAGGGCCCGAACCTGGGTAAAACTTCGTGTCCCTTGTCTCCTGTTACCATCCGACCTAGACACACAGTTCGGGACCCCCTACCCGAGATCCGCCGTTTTTGACACCGACATTGGTGCTTTCATTGAGAGTCCCGCTGTGCCGTCGCCACAAGGAAGGATGTCTCGTCCCGTCTTTAAAGACGGCACTATCGCTGAGGGAGCTCTGGCTATCGGCCAAACTCTCCGGCTAGGTGGTTTTCTTATGACCGCATGTTCGGTCGCTGCGCCGATGATGACTTCTCGGGTCATCGAAAGCAATCTTCACATCAACTCGAAAATCGCCAAGCAGTTAGATCCAATGGATCTCTCTTCCCTGAACGAGCTCTTGGATCGTGTCGCCGCCCTGGGAGTCGCTACAGACTACGATCAGATTGGGCCTAAACCCAATCTAAGAGAAATTAACTCTCCCCAGGTCACCCATCAAGTTGTAGTGGTGGAAGAACAATGCGGCAAAACATCATCTATCTTAAGGACTAGCTACGTCCGGATTCCTGATCTCTCCAAGACGGATACCCGCGGAGGGGAGGATGTCACTCAAAGCCTAAACCCAGAATCAGGCAGCGGGCCAGATTTACCGGAAAACATCCAAGAATCCAAACTTTCGAGTTCAGAAACTCCTTGGCCACTGAGCCTCAGATTGGGTGAGGATTCGGATTCAATTCCACCCACCCACCCTAACATACACGATCTATCCCAAATTAGGCAAGAGCCCGCAGAAACAGTACACCATTACTGGGCCAGATTCCTCCTGGTCAAGAACAGGATAAAGGACTGCCGTGAGGAAGACGCAATTTCACTCTTCTGCAATAATTGCACGGACAAGGGAATCCTCAACGCCATAAGTCGTCGTGAAATTACACGCTTTGCCGACTTGGTGTCCATAGTACGAAAGTACTGTGTGATGAAAAGCGCCTGGAAAACCGAAATAAAATTTTGGGATAATCCGGCCCTGAACACAAACCCAGTCCGAAATAAAAGGGTGCATTATCACAATACACCTGGTTTAACTACCAAAAAGCAAAATCCCTCTACGGGGCAAGGAACCGTACTGGAGGGATGGCTCAACGGACCCTGCAAAATTCACAGTACAGCGGATGCGATACCAACGCACAACCTTAGAGCGTGCTGGATACTCCGGCAGGTGGCCAAAAGTGGTGAGGATCTACTCCTCCCAAAAACCACAGAGCACCACCACGAAGACAACAGTACGGTCTTAACGGTCTTCGAGACCTTCGCGTCAAATAAAAGACGGAAGCGAACACTCCGTAGCACGTCCGAAATCTGCCACATAGCCGAAACAAATCCTTGGAGCGACATGGCTATTACCTTCAATGCCAGTGACGAACCTAAATTCTGAACAGCCCGAGTACCAGCCGCACTGGTCCTCAATCCAATCGTGGACGGCTTTCGACTCACCAAGGTACTCATGGACGGCGGCAGCGGATTAAACCTCATCTACGAGGAAACTCTTCAAAAGATGGAAATAGACTGGAGCCGCATCAAGCAAAGCAGCACAACCTTTAGAGGAATCATCCCCAGTCGAGAAGCATGCTGCGCCGGAAAAATCACACTAGACAAGGTATTCGGCACGTCGGATAATTACAGGTCCGAAGAAATTACATTCGAAGTGGCCCGTTCAGTAGAGGATACCACGCTCTATTAGGGCGGGAGGCGTTTACAATCTTCCAAGCCATACCCCATTACGGGTACATGAAGCTCAAAATGCCCGGGCCCAACGGAATCATCACTCTTGTTAGTGATCCGGACATAGCACTCCGCGCCGAAAATAGGAGAGCTGCACTGGCCCTTGAGGCACTATCCGAAGCCCTAGCGGCCGAAGAACTAACTGCGCTGCGCTCCATGGTGAACAGGGACGACGTGATACTCGATAAAAGATCCAAGTCCACCTCCTTTAAGCCGACGGACGAAATAGTCAAATTCCAAGTCCATCCAACGGACCCTACAAAAACAGCTTCCATCGGGGCACAATTAAACCCTGATGTGACGCCGCACTGCGAGAGTTCCTACGCGAGAACTGGGACATTTTTGCCTGGCACCCTTCAGACATGCCAGGAATCCCACGCAGGCTGGCTGAACACAGCCTAAATATCCTAAAAGGATTCAAGCCAGTCAAGCAGGCTCTTCGACGTTTCTCCGAGCCTAAAAGACAAGCCATGGGAGAGGAACTTGCCAAGCTATTGGAGGCCGGATTCATCAGAGACATAAAACATCCGGACTGGCTAGCAAACCTGGTGATGGTGCCAAAGAAGGATAAATCCTGGAGTTTGTGCGTCGATTTAAAGGACCTTAATAAGGCCTGCCCAAAGGATCCCTTCCCCTCCCCCACATCGATCAAATCATCGATGCTACCACAGGACACGACTCATTGTGTTTCCTCGACGCATACTCCGGCTACCATCAAATCAAAATGGCGGAGCCAGACCAAGCCACAACGGCATTCATCACACCATACGGCCCATTCTGCTTCAACACAATGCCCTTCGGGCTAAAAAACGCCGGTGCAACATATCAGCGCATGATTCAGACATGCCTAGCAAACCAGATCGGCAAAACAGTGGAGGCATACGTGGATGACATGGTCGTTAAAACCAAGCATGTCGAAACTCTAGTAGACGACTTGAGGCTCACATTCGACAACCTCCGAACATATGACATCAAGCTCAATCCGGAAAAATGCGTTTTTGGCGTACCAGCAGGAAAGCTCCTGGGATTCATTGTCTCCAGTAGAGGTACTGAAGCTAATCCGACCAAAATTCGAAAGTTGTCACAGTTGGCTACCCCAACAGACCTCAAGCAAATACAAAAATTAACTGGATGCGTGGCGGCTCTAAGACGCTTTATCTCCCGCTTGGGAGAAAAGGCATTACCCCTTTATCGCCTCCTCCGGCGCACCGAACACTTCGAGTGGACGGACGCCGCCACGGCCGGACTCAACGAAATAAAAGCCATATTGGCAACAAACCCAGTCCTGGCCGCGCCAAACATTGGCGAACCAATGCTATTATACATTGCGGCAACTCATCAAGTAGTAAGCGCAGTGCTTGTCGTCGAGCGAGAAGTGGAGGACACAAATTTCCCCTTCAAAATCCGGTTTACTACGTGTCCACTGTCCTTACTCCATGCAAATCACGGTACCCGCATTATCAAAAGATAGCGTACGCAGTATTTATGGCATCCCAGAAGTTGTGACACTACTTTCAAGAGTGTTCGATAACGGTAGCCTCGGAAGTACCACTTAACGATATTATAAACAACCGCGACGCGACGGGCCGGATTGCCAAATGGGCCATTGAGCTCCTCCCATTCGACATAACTTACAAGCCACGGTGAGCTATTAAATCGCAAGTTTTGGCTGACTTCGTCGCTGAATGGATGGAAGCCGAACTCCCTAAAGAATACAACACATATTCAAACTAGATCATGCACTTCAACGGCTCCAAAATGTTGGCTGGTCTGGTGCCTGGCGTCGTTTTGACATTCCCAACAGGAGACACCGTTCAATACGTACTGCAGATAATGTATACGGACTCCAACAATGCAGCCGAATATGAGGCCCTTCTACATGGTCTCCGGATGGCAGTATCCATGGGAATTCAACGCCTAGAGGTGCGCGGGGATTCAAACCTCGCGATATCCCAAATAAATGGAGACTTTGATGCCAAGGATCCAAAAATGGCCGCTTATCGCAATGCCGTCCTAAAAATGTCAGCTCGGTTCGAAGGGCTCGAATTTCACCATGTGGCTCGGGAAAACAATCAGGCGGCGGATATCCTCGCCCGCATTGGCGCCAAACGCGACGCGGTCCCTCCCAACATTTTTCTGGAAAGGCTTTTCAAGCCATCCGTATCATGGGAAGGGGACACCGGTAACAACAGTCCGGACCCGGCCAAAATACCCGATACCGAACTCTCTGACACAATCGGAGGCTCCGCCACCGAAATAACACAATCAGCCCACGAAATAATGGCCATTATTCCCCGTGGACAGAACCATTCCTGGCCTACTTAACTAGACAGGAACTCCCGGAGGACCAAAATGAGGCACGCTGCATAGTGCGGCGATCAAAGGCCTACAGGGTCCACGAGGGAGAATTGTACAAAAAAAGCGCTACCGGAGTCCTTCAACGGTGCATCTCCGAAGAGGAAGGACGGAACCTTTTGGCAGAAATTCATGCCGGACTCGGCGGTCATCACGCCGCAGCCCGGGCTCTTGTGAGCAAGGCCTTCCGTACAGGATTCTATTGGCCAACGGCCCGGGCAGACGCACAGGACTTAGTCCAGCGTTGCGCCGGTTGCCAGCTCTTTGCAAATCAAAGCCATATGCCACCCACCGCCCTCCGAACAATCCCCATTACATGGCCCTTTGCGGTCTGGGGGCTTGACATGGTTGGACCCCTTAAAGGTGGAACCCACAAGAAAAAATACTTATTGGTCATGGTGGATAAATTCACCAAATGGATAGAGGCCAAACCGGTTAAAACAGCCGAATCCGGACCGGTGATAGATTTCATATCCGGGGTTGTACATCGCTACGGCGTCCCCCACAGCATCATCACTGATAACGGCACGAACTTCACGGCCGACGAGGTAAAACTCTGGTGCAGCAAAATGGGCATCAAGCTCGATTATGCTTCAGTCTACCACCCACAAACCAACGGTCAAGTTGAACAAGCAAATGGTCTTATAATGAGCGGCATTAAACCCAGACTAGTGCGCTCCTTAACAGAGTCTGGCACGCACTGGGTAGAGGAGCTCGACTCCGTACTCTGGGGGCTGCGGACCACGCCGAATCGTAGTACCGGATACACACCATTTTTTATGGTGTACGGCGCAGAGGCAGTCCTGCCCTGTGACATAATTCATGACTCACCTCGAGTGCGCATGTACGAAGAAAGAGAAGCCGAGCTCGATCGGCAGGACAGTCTGGACACCTTGGAGGAAGAGCGCGACATAGCCAAAGCCCGTTCCGCATTTTTACCAGCAACAGGCTCGCAGATACCAAAGCAGAGAAGTACGAGCCAAAACTTATAACGTTGGCGAACTAGTTCTCCGGCTGCCGGATAAGAAAAAGAACAAGCTAGAGCCCAAATGGGAAGGTCCCTTCATCATCGACCAAGTTCTGACCGGCGAAGTGTACCGACTGCGGGATGCATCGACTAGTCGACTCGAGCCGAACCCATGGAACGCAGCCAGGCTCCGAAGATTCTACGCCTAGCACCGGACTTTATGTTAGTCCCCTCCCTTTGTCCATTTTCTGCATATGCGTCATCTGTCTTGTTTCCCTTTCTTTCTTTTATTCCTCTAGGCCTTCAAGGGTCACCTTGTGCCTCACTTGTACATACAGATGTGCTAGCCGCACTCTCTACACCTGGGGGCTTCTTTCACAGAAGCTTAAATTATTTACCTGGGCATCACGCCCAACACATGCGTTATACTTCCGCATGTACCTTTTTTCACCATTATATGCATCGATATGACTTAAGTTTTGGCCAAGCTGGGTTGCCTGGCTCTTGTATTTATGCCCTACGTTCCCGTTAATTCGGCTAGGGCATAAGGGGAGCACCTCTGCGATTGTTACCGCCGGGTCAGCCGGACGTGTACCTCAGACTGGGTGAAGCCGAAAGCTAGCGTTCTTAAGAGAATATTCGGTCGGTGAACAAAAGATGACTTTTATTTATTATCCATATCTGCCCCCAGATGTTTTTACTGCGCTTCTTGTCGCAGTCCGGACATGCACTTTAGGGCATGCCTACCCAGGGAAAGGAACCCTTAACGGAACTATTCTCTCTGGAAGATGTTTCTTACTACCCATGTAATATAACATAACTAGTTGGGCACTTGTCTGATAAAGCACTAATGACCCCTACGCCTGGTCTCCACGCATGCCCCGGTTCTTACATAACCGAGAGGGTATTCGGATACACTCCGGACTGTCGGGTCCCGAGGTTGAAGCGAAAAGGTCCGCCACGACAAACGATCTACAATCCGGCTAGAAGGCATCATATATGTCACTTTAAAATTACATAGTCAATTTGACTGGTTGAATTCCTCTTCAATGCCATCCAATTGGCTGTCTAGTCTACAGTCCTGTTAGGAATACTTTGCAACCAATTCTACTTGGCCGTACACTAAACTCACAGGGATCTCCTTGCCATCAGGCCCCGACTTCGGCCATGTGGTTCGGGTCAGCCTTCGTGTATCATGTCTTCACCATTGCCCAGGCTTCCCTGGCACCTTGACAGCAGGCCGATACCTTCCATAATCGGAAGCGCCGTCGTGCTCCCTTCAGCTTTTCTGCAAGCTCTCCAAGGCCTGCAGGTATAGAGACGGACGGCCACAAGGCCTGGGCGACGCCTTGCATCACCTGCCGAACTCGTTTGTGCAACTATGCGAGCTCGGGAAGAAGATCACCCGTTGAACCAGGCATCTCCTTGGCAGGACGTCCTGTTATCATACCTATAGACATAACTTTGTCAGCCAGCTTCCTCGCTAAACTCTTTTTCAAAGTTCGCTCAAGCACTTACTAAATATGCCGCGTTGAAGCCGCCAATTCTCCTTAATAGAATCAGACAGTTGGGCACGAACATCTTTTAGTTCCACGCCCAGCTTGGTGTTGGCATCTTGGAGATCATTCTTCTCATGCCTCACCCTCGTTAGCATGCTCTCACCAGCCTTTAGCTGGCGTATGAGCTGTTGCTTATCCGGATTCACTCCAGCGTCATCTGCAATTTTATCGTCAGATTTGCATATCAAGCTGCACTCTAATATGATACTTACCATTTGAAGGATATGTTACCAGCGGGGGTCTCTTTGGGCTCCCCTGCGGCGGACAGTGCGGCCTGAAGTTGGGCTTTGCACTCTTCCAGCTCCTGGGACAGTTGAGTATTCTCTTCTGTAAGAACCTACATAACAATGATCCTTAAATCAGTTATCCTAACTGTTTCATGTCTCATGGGCTACTGATATATATAATCATCAAACTTTCTCACCCGTATGTCTTTTCCATACTGCTCCATGGCTCTGGCTAGACCATTTTGAGCGGAATGGAGGTGCGCATCTCCCGAGTTGAAGGCATCCAAAGCTTCTTGGGCGAAACAAGTGTCACGAAGAACAGTCCGACGACGCCTATGGTTCATGGCACTTTCCACCTCGGAAGGGGTTGCGGACAGTCTATCTGTATCCTCTGTCGGAGGAGCACCCGAAGCACGCCTTGTACTTGTTCTCACGTTTGAGTTCGGCCTTGGAGCCTGGCTTATGGAGCCGCGATTGGTAGCCTCTCCGGGTATAGTCCGGCGAGCGCTCTTTTCCTGAAAAGAAGGCATGGGCGTTAATATGCCTCTGTAAATAATGTCTTGCAATAAAGACGGCCGCCATACCGCTGTGCCGGTGCCTCAATCCGGACTGTGGATCATTTCAGCCTGCCTGGCCTAGCGGCCCCTTGTTGGCTAGTTGCCACAGGCTCGGCCTTCTGCCCCGAGGACCTCCCCTGCAAGACACGGCTGTTATACGGCAATAAAAAAAGAGCACAAGGACGGATCCCTTTTTAAGTGCTGGGACTTTCGGTCTCAGTCACCTGTGAGGCTGGAACTAGCCCAGGGTAATCGGCCGTAATGGCCACCAAGGTATTGTCATTACTCCCTTGGTAAAAAAAACCCGTCGATCAGCTCCACGGATAAGTCCGGATCCTCCTGGGAGGCCGGGTCAAGGGACCGTCCAGGGTCCTCGGGCTGTGGAGGAGGGCTGTTTATCTCCTTTAAGGCCTGGCGCAGCTCCTGCGATGAAATCGCCAGAATGAATACTTAAGCTATGGGAATACGAAACGGATGGGCGAGAAAAAGTCTCCGCTTACCCAGCTCAGAGGATTGTACATAGAGAATCCGCCCTGCGGGTTGACATGGAGGAATTCCTCCTCTTCTCCCTTGTACAAAGTGGACAAGATCTTTATTAGATCAGCAGCTGATCCCGGCCATTTGCGGCCGTGGCGGGTGGCGTCATCCTCCCCGTTGAAGTCCCACATGGGGTGGCCTCTATACTGGAGCGACTGCACCCCCTGCATAATGCATATAGCCATGACCTCGATCATGGTCAATCCGGATCGAGCTAAAGAGCCTATCCGGCTCATCAGATAAAGAATGTCCCAGTCGTCTTCCTCCAGGGGGCTCCGTGGACGCCAGCTCTAGCGCTTCTTCAAAGGGGCATTGTCAAACTCAGGAAGGCCGATCCGAATAGGGTCCGGAAGGGGGACATCTTCTATATAAAACCATTCTGAAGGCCAGTCTTCAGACGTCTTCTTCGGGGTCCCGGATAGGTATCCAGTCCCGGTAATACGCCACACTTCGGCTCCGCCCACTTGATATATTGATCCCTTCTTAGAATGGGGCACAAGGCAGAAAAGCTTCTTCCACAAAGCGAAATGAGCCTCACAGCCCAAAAATAACTCGCAAAGGGCTACGAATCCCGCAATATGCAGCAGGGAGGCAGGCCTAAGGTTGTGCAGCTGGAGGCCATAGAACTCCAGAAGCCCCCGGAGAAATGGACGAATTGGGAATCCGAGCCCTCTTACCAGATAAGGGACAAGGCATACCCGCTCTCCCTTGGAGGGATTGGGACGGCTCTCCGCTTGCTCTCCGCCATTATAGGTGGCAAGCCCGGCTCGAACCGGGACCAGGTACACTGGGGGAAGAAATCCCTTGGACTGAAGCATCACCAATTTGCTGTGCGAGATGGAACATCTCTCCCAATCTCTAGGCTTGGAACTAGGGGTGCAAGAGGAGGAGCTGCATCGACCGGCCATGGTGGAATGGATCTCTGTCAGGCACGCTCCGATGAAGACTCGGCAAGGGAGGATGATGTGATTTGGATCTGAATCCTCGTCTTTATAAATAGGCGGCTCATCTACATAGCTAGGGGGGTAAATGTGAAAACACCTTGGCTCTTCACATTCGCTCGACACATGGAAAGTGGCCATTATTGGGCGTAGAAGCCAAGGAGTACAAACCGTCACAAGGAACCGAACATTATTTCGATAGGTACACAGAATTTGGAGAAGGAACCCGCCTTGCAATGCCGAAGACAACTGCGTGCCGGACTCATCGTCATTGAAGCCTGGTTCGGGGGCTACTGAGGGAGTCCTGGATTAGGGGGTCTCCGGACAGCTGGACTATCTCCATTTGCCGGATTGTTAGACTATGAAGATACAAGATTGAAGACTTCGTCTCGTGTACGGATGGGACTTTACTTGGCGTGGAAGGCAAGCTAGGCAATACGTATATGGATATCTCCTCCTTTGTAACCGACCTTCTGTAACCCTAACCCTCTCTGGTGTCTATATAAACCGAAGGGTTTTAGTCCGTAGGACAATAATCACAACATACAATCATACCATAGGCTAGCTTCTAGGGTTTAGCCTCTCTGATCTCGTGGTAGATCTACTCATGTAACACCCATATCATCAATATCAATCAAGCAGGACATAGGGTTTTACCTCAATCAAGAGGGCCCGAACCTGGGTAAAACTTCGTGTCCCTTGTCTCATGTTACCATCTGGCCTAGACGCACAGTTCGGGACCCCCTACCCGAGATCCGCCGGTTTTGACACCGACAATTCTATTGGCCCACAGCCCTCCAAGATGCAGTTGAGCTAGTCATCAAATGTGAAGCCTGCCATTTCCATTCCAAGAACATCCACCTGCCTGCCCAAGCTCTTCAGACAATCCCTTTGTCATGGACAATTTCAGTCTGGGGGCTCGATATCCTAGGCCCTTTCCCCCGAGCAATTAGGGGCTTTGAATTCTTGTTCGTTGCTATCGACAAGTTTACAAAGTGGCCGGAAGTATCTGCCGTGAGAAAGGTGACTACTCAGTCAGCTATAAAGTTCTTGAAAGAATTGGTGTGTCATTTTGGAGTCCCGGCAAGGATCATTACCGACAATGGAACCCAGTTCACGAGCCGCACTTTCATGCAATATGTTCATGCCCATGGAAGCAAGATCTCATTTGCCTCTGTCACACATCTCATAAGAAATGGGTGAGCTAAGAGGGCGAACGCTCAAGTCCTGCGAGGACTCAAGACAAGAACCTTTGATACGCTGCAGAAGCATGGCAGGTGGTGGATCGATGAGCTGCTGGTAGTTCTCTGGTCCCTCGGAACAACACCAAATCGGGCTACTGGTCAGACTCCTTTCTCCCTAGTCTATGGGGCAGAAGCAGTTATCCCCATGGAACTCATTTACTGGTCGCCTCGAGTGCTTGCCTATGATGAAGTAGCACAAGATCAGCACCAGCATGACGACACTATGCTACTTGAGGAGAACTGTCTCCGAGATGCTATGTGTACTACACGCTATCAGCAAGCCCTGCATCGCTATCATAGTCGTAGGGTTCATGCCCGGTGTTTTGAGGAAGGCGACCTAGTCCTTAGGCGTGTTCATTCCGCCAAGGGTACAAACAAGTTGACGCCGAAGTGGGAAGGCCCTTACCGGGTAGTACAAGTCACTAGACCTAGCACAGTCCGTCTGTAGACCGGAGATGGCATTCAATTGCAAAACTCATGGAATATTGAGCATCTCCGCAAGTTCTACCCGTAAGGTGCAACTGTCGGGCCCTGCCCGGCAGCCACCCTTTTGTACAGGCCTTGCCTCAGTTGCATGTAACCCCTTGTACAAATCCAGGCGATGACCCTGAGCAACAGAGAAATAAACGAAGCGCTGGGGGCCCCCCCAACAAAGTTGCATGCATGCATGATCATTCCAAAGAGCATTGCATAAGCATTTGCATATGCATATAGATAGGATCACACCTTGCATCATTCCCATCTACATGAAGCTGCAGGTTCCTACCGTGAACTTGGCCTCTACAAGGAGTTGGGGAGATGGATCAGCACTGCGATCTCCGATAAGCCAAAACAGGTAAGTTCCACCTCTTGTCCATGTGTTCTGTAAGCTAGAACTTGTGCATAAGAAAACCTCGCCACTCCTCGAAACTTAGGTGCTCCCATCCTTGGCTCGAATGTTTCTTCGGCCAGGATGGTCGTAGTGGCCTTTGGTGAGAAGAGGTTGGTGGGGGGCTGGTCCCTTTATTTTTGCCTGGTAGGCTCAGTTCTCCGGCAAACGAAATCAAAAGGGTACCAACAGGGTAGCCTGCTGGGGAAGACTCGTTTATTTAAACTAAAGAGGCATCCCACCTCTGCATGGACATATACATGCACGAGTTCCTGACAAGGTTCATCTTTTTCATTAGTATGCTGATGATACAAGTACAAGCCTTACAGAACGCAAAACATGGACTCGAGAGATTACATTATTTGAACTAAAAATTGGTGAATGCTGACAAGTTTAAGATTGAAACAATATAAGTGCCCTTAATGCCTTTGCCCTTTTCCATCTCCTTTAGGAAGGGGTCGAGGAGACCGGAGGCGGACCCAACTGGGATTCGACGCCTCCCCAGGATCAGGATGGCGTCGCTTCTCGACAGGGAGGAAGAAATCGGAGGGCAAGCACAAATGGTGACGCTGCCGGAGGACCAGGCGGGAGGCATGGAGTCACCGGCAAACACGACTCGTCGGAACGATCGTCCCCATTCTTGACGCGTCATGGGTTACCGCCGGCGACCGCATCACTGCCGCCCAAAGACCTCAACACGATAGGCGGGCCGGACACCATGCTCTTCGGGTTATCCCACAAAGAGCATGGTCATCCCCAGCGACCCTTGTATCAAAAACCATCGCACGTTCTAGAGACGTGTATGGGAGCAAAAAGCCCTCCTGCACGGCAAGAAGGTGGCATCTAGGAAGAGTTAGGTCCGCCTTTGCTGGCGGAGAAACCTTCCCGGGGCCCCTCCTCGGAACCGCGAAGGAAAGAGGAATGTGGAGCGACTGACTACCATGCCATGTACCTACTACAGGCCTTGCCATGGTGTCGTTCGCATCACCTCTCACTAGAATCAAGGCCACGGGCGACCTGTTGACGAGCACACCAAAGTCGCCACCTCCGGTGTTATCACCGCGCCACCCGAGTGCCCCTTCCTGGGTCCGTACGAGGCTCTAGACTGTTGCCCAGGCCTGGCCCCAGGCTCTTCTCTTCGACATAGCCAGCGGCGGAAAAAAGGGGAAGGGGACACAAGGATGAATAACGCCGCCCTCCCTTCGCCCCTCCTTTTATAGGTGGGCCGGGGAGGGGAGCCGCTCCCTCAACAAGCAACCGCCGTCCTCCACCGCCAATTCAAGAAGACTGGGCCCTCGCCTTGATGCTCTCCTGCGCCACGCGCGTCCGTTACCTACCCCACGTGAAGCATGCGACATACGTGGCCAAGGATATGAGCGTGGTGGGAAGAGCAAATTGCCAGTTTCTACCCCATGCGTTAAAGTCACTCACGGGCCATTAGAAGGGTGGCCCCACCACTATTGGCTTTACACGACACGCGGAGAAACTGGAAACTGGCCCAGACTCAGGATTAACGAAGAAGCAAAGAAGACCTCAAGAGACTAGCCTCTTCCATGCCCCTGTCTGTGCACTTATTAGGACTTACCTCGACACTGCTCGGCAGCACGTTCGGGGCAGGCCCGGGGGCTTCTGTTGGTGCAACAAACCCTGGGTCTATTGCCCGGACTGTGCATAGGCACGGAAACAAGATCACGGCACCATGATACGTCTCCAACGTATCTATAATTTTTGATTGCTCCATGCTATATTATCTACTGTTTTGGACATTATTGGGCTTTATTATCCACTTTTATATTATTTTTGGGACTAACCTATTAACCGGAGGCCCAGCCCAGAATTGCTGTTTTTTGCCTGTTTTAGGGTTTCAAAGAAAAGGAATATCAAACGGAGTCCAAACGGAATGAAACCTTCGGGAACGTGATATTCTCAACGAATAAGACCAGAGAGACTTGGACCCTACGTTAAGAAATAAAACAGGAGGCCACGAGGTAGGGGGGCGCGCCCACCCCCACCAGGCGCGCCCTCCACCCTCGTGGGCCCCCTGTTGCTCCACTTTCGTACTCCTTCCTCCTATATATATCCACGTACCCCAAACGATCAGAACAAGAGCCAAAACCCTAATTCCACCGCCATAACTTTCTGTATCCACGAGATCCCCTCTTAGGGCCTGTTCAGGAGCTTCGCCGGAGGGGGCATCAATCACGGAGGGCTTCTAATCAATACCATAGCCCCTCCGATGAAGTGTGAGTAGTTCACCTCAGACCTATGAGTCCATAGTTAGTAGCTAGATGGCTTCTTCTCTCTTTTTTGATCTCAATACAATGTGCCCCCCCTCTCTTATGGAGATCTATTCGATGTAATCTTCTTTTTGCGGTGTGTTTGTTGAGAGCGATGAATTGTGGGTTTATGATCAAGTCTATCTATGAATAATATTTGAATCTTCTCTGAATTCTTTTATGTATGATTGGTTATCTTTGCAAGTCTCTTCGAATTATCAGTTTGGTTTGTCCTACTAGATTGATCTTTCTTGCAATGGGAGAAGTGCTTAGCTTTGGGTTCACTCTTGCAGTGTCCTTTCCCGGTGTCAGTAAGGGAAGCAAGGCACGTATTGTATTGTTGCCATCGAGGATAACAAGATGGGGTTTTCTTCATATTGCATGAGTCTATCCCTCTACATCATGTCATATTGCTTAAGGCCTTACTCTATTTTTAACTTAATACTCTAGATGCATGCTGGATAGCGGTCAATGAGTGGAGTAATAGTAGTAGATGTAGGCAGGAGTCGGTCTACTTGTCTCGGACGTGATGCCTATATACATGATCATACCTAGATATTCTCATAACTATGCTCAATTCTGTCAATTGCTCAACAGTAATTTGTTCACCCACCGTAGAATACTTATGCTCTTGAGAGAAGCCACTAGTGAAACCTATGGCCCCCGGGTCTATCTTTATCATATTGATCTCCTACTACTTCGTTATTTCCTTTGCTATTTACTTTGCCTTTATTTTACTTTGCATCTTTTATCATAAAAATACCAGAAATATTATCTTATCATATCTATCAAATCTCACTCTCGTATCTGGCCTTATAGGGATTGACAACCCCTACTTGCATTGGTTGCGAGGATTTATTTGTTTTGTGCAGGTGCGAGGGACTCGCGCCTAGCCTCCTACTGGATTGATACCTTGGTTCTCAAAAACAGAGGGAAATACTTACGCTACTTTGCTGCATCATCCCTTCCTCTTCGGGGAAAACCAACGCAGTGCTCAAGAGGTAGCACACCAGACCATGCCAAAGTACAAGAGACCAAGATTTCCAAAGGACCAACATGCAGATCGAGATGACCAAGATCAAGCCAGAGAAGAAAAATACCATCAGGAGAAAAGCCTCCCTTGCTGGGCAGGCGAGCTCGGCGAGGGCGGGGTTGCCTGTAACGCCCTCGATGCGGCTATATCTCCCACGTGTCGAAGCACGACTTAGAGGCATAACCGCATTGAAAGCAATGTCGCAAGTGAGGTAATCTTCGCAAACAACCCATGTAATACAATAAGGGAAAAGATACATAGTTGGCTTACCATCGCCACTTCACACAATTATATGAATAAAGCATTACATCAACCAGATACAATCAAGGTCTGACTACGGAACCAAAATAAAAGAAGGACCCAAAATGCGACAAAGGTCCCCGATCGACCCCAACTGGGCTCCACTACTGATCAACTAGAACGGAACAACACAAAGGACAAGATCTTCATCGAGCTCCTCCTGAGCTTGGTTGTGTCATCTGCACAGACTCAACGGCACCTGCAAACTGGTTTTGGAAGTATCTGTGAGTCACGGGGACTCAGCAATCTCGCACCCTCGCGATCAAGACTATTTAAGCTTATGGGTAAGGTAAAGGTATGAGGTGGAGTTGCAGCAAGCGACTAGCATATATGGTGGCTAACATGCGCAAATGAGAGCGAGAAGAGAAGGCAAAGCACGGTCGAGAAAGTATGATCAAGAAGTGATCCTAAAACAACCTACGTCAAGCATAACTCCAACACCGTGTTCACTTCCTGAACTCCACCGGAAAGAGACCATCACGGTTACACACAGGGTTGATGCATTTTAATTAAGGTCAACTTCAGGTTTTCTACAACCGGACATTAACAAATTCCCATCTGCCCATAACCGCGGGCACGGCTTTCTAAAGTTCAAATCCCTACAGGGGTGTCCCAACTTAGCCCATCACAAGCTCTCACGGTCAACGAAGGAATAGACCTCCTCCCGAGACATTCCGATCAGACTCGGTATCCTGGTTCTACAAGACATCCTCGACAATGGTAAAAAAAAGTCCGGCAAGACCGCCCGATGCGCTCCGAAAGGATCAAACGAAGAGGTTGACCCAACGATGAAAAGAATTTAACCGATCTTGGAGAAAGACATTTGACTGATGACAATTCATTCTTATGTCAAACTTCGAAAAGAATTTTTGAGGATAGCTCCGGGAGAATTAGAAGAGTCTGGTAAGATCCTGGGAAAAGACCTATGGGTTCGGGCCCACTCAAAAGAAATACGTCGAATAGATTAAAATACAGGTTGCACCGGTTGGATTAAATGGCTTGAATGAGATAACAACATCGAAATAGGTAGAACTGATCTTGAATGAAAAGACGAGCCCTCTGAGATATCTTTGAGCACCCCGGGACAATAGTATAGCTAGAGGTGAACGATTAAGAATTGCACCGGCATGAGAAAAAACCTTGAAATGAGGAAATGGATATGATCCACAAAGTTTGACTTGAAACCACCGGAGATGAAAAGAATGAAGAATGACGAACTTGAAGCTCCATTATAATCTTCGTGAGAATCACCAGATAAGAACATTGAAGGAGAAAAAATGGAGAGACTTCCATCAATAAAATGATACTTGATTGAGAAATCTGAGTCCTTGAAGAAAAAGGGTGGGTGGGCGGGAAAACAAAGGCAACTTGGTGACGGATGAAACAAACACCGTTGAGAAGAAATGATAATTGATCTTGCTGATGTTGAAATGATCAGATCCACCTGAAGAGAAAACACGCCGGTGAAAAGGATTGACAAAACAATCTCGATGAGCGAGAAGGATTAGTGTTCACATCGAGGTATGAGAACACCGCTTAAGAAAAGGTATGGAATCAACATTTGACTTCGAAGCAGCTCGAATACCACAACTCCAAAACAAAACAAAGGACTGGCTTGCAAAATAAGCCAGAACAAACATATGATAGAGATTTCGTCCGAAGTTTTCGGGGTGGGGCCTACACGGGCTCGACCGTACAGCACCATCATGTACAAGGCAGTGCACATGACATACGAAGCGTTCCTGAGTCGGCATAGCCAAGGACTCTCTAAGACAAAACAAGACCACTGTAAAACCAACCGTGAATAGGCGGACCACTAGACGTCGAACACAAATTTCATATCATACATCTGTCGGAAAGATGTCCTAAGGGCTACTTGAATTCCCACTTATAAACTCCCGAAATTTTCCGGTTATGCAATCAGGTGTTGGGGATACAGGGGAAGCATAATATCTCACCCAAAACTAGCAAATCCTACATCCAGCTGTATCCATCCTTCAACACATAACCAAGAAACCTTCGGAAATCGTCTACCTCAACCTTCGAAAAGCATCCGTTATACGAGTTATGGCAATACTCCCGAACTCCCGCCCCAGTACTGGGTGGCGTCGAGGTTATCTCACCAACGAACTGCATAAAAGAGATTTTCGATGTCGGCGTACTAAACTCAGGTATTCCAGAACTACAACGATAAAATTGTGACGACAACACCTCGGAGCTCAACTCCCCGGGACACTGCCACAACCCCTAAATGATAGGAGGCACCAAGAACAATGTTCTCGTCACAAATCCATCGGAATGATTCCAAGATACCCGCGTGATCCTAAAAAAAATTTAGTGAAATTTGAGAAGAGAAGAATCAAAACTCTACGTCAGGATGCCTCACCAGAGCGACGAAAGGACTGGGGAGTAAAAATAATTCCTAAACTCTCCGATATAAAATTCCTAAATGACTCAAAACATCTTTCTAGACTCAACAACGGCAGCTAATTCGATCAAGCAGTGGGGCTCCTAAGGTCGGGGAAGGCTCTGATTACCAACTTGTAACGCCCTCAATGCGGCTATATCTCCCACGTGTCAAAGCACGACTTAGAGGCATAACCGCATTGAAAGCAATGTCGCAAGTGAGGTAATCTTCGCAAACGACCCATGTAATACAATAAGGGAAAAGATACATAGTTGGCATACAATCGCCACTTCACACAATTATATGAATAAAGCATTACATCAACCAGATACAATCAAGGTCCGACTACGGAACCAAAATAAAAGAAGGACCCCAAATGCGACAAAGGTCCCCGATCGACCCCAACTGGCTCCACTACTGATCAACTAGAACGGAACAACACAAAGGACAAGATCTTCATCGAGCTCCTCCTGAGCTTGGTTGGTTCATCTGCACAGACTCAACGGCACCTGCAAATTGGTTTTGGAAGTATCTATGAGTCACGGGGACTCAGCAATCTCGCACCCTCGCGATCAAGACTATTTAAGCTTATGGGTAAGGTAAAGGTATGAGGTGGAGTTGCAGCAAGCGACTAGCATATATGGTGGCTAACATACGCAAATGAGAGCGAGAAGAGAAGGCAAAGCATGGTCGAGAAAGTATGATCAAGAAGTGATCCTAAAACAACCTACGTCAAGCATAACTCCAACACCGTGTTCACTTCCCGGACTCCGCCGGAAAGAGACCATCACGGTTACACACGCGGTTGATGCATTTTAATTAAGGTCAACTTCAGGTTTTCTACAACGGGACATTAACAAATTCCCATCTGCCCATAACCGCGGGCACGGCTTTCTAAAGTTCAAATCCCTGCAGGGGTGTCCCAACTTAGCCCATCACAAGCTCTCACGGTCAACGAAGGAATAGACCTCCTCCCGAGACATTCCGATCAGACTCGGTATCCCGGTTCTACAAGACATCCTCGACAATGGTAAAACAAGTCCAGCAAGACCGCCCGATGCGCCGACATCCTGATGGGAGCTCCACATATCTCGTTCTCAGGGCAACACCGGATAAGCAATCCGTACAACTAAAACAGCCCTCGAGTTTCCCCGAGGTGGCGCTGCAAGGGGCTCTAGTTTGGACCAACACTTAGACAAGCACTGGCCCGGGGGGTTAAAATAAAGATGACCCTTGGGCTGGCCTAACCCAAGGGAAAAAGGCTAGGTGGCGAATGGTAAAACCAAGGTTGGGCCTTGCTGGAGGAGTTTTATTCAAAGCGAACTATCAAGGGGTTCCCATTATAACCCAACTGCGTAAGGAACGCAAAATCCTGGAACATAACACCGATATGACGGAAACAAGGGCGGCAAGAGTGGAACAAAACACCAGGCGTAAGGCCGAGCCTTCCACCCTTTACCAAGTATATAGATGCATTAATTAAATAAGATATAATGTGATATCCCAACAAGTAAACATGTTCCAACAAGGAACAACATCTCCATGTTCCAAACATGGAACAAACTTCAATCTTCACCTGCAACTAACAACGCTATAAGAGGGGCTGAGCAAAGCGGTAACATAGCCAAACAATGGTTTGCTATGACAAGGTGGGTTAGAGGCTTGGTTCAACAAAATAGGAGGCATGATAAGTAAGTGGTAGGTATCGCAGCATAGGCATAGCAAAAGAGCGAGCAACTAAGCAAGCAAAGATAGAAGTGATTTCGAGGGTATGGTCATCTTGCCCGAGATCCTGCAAGGAAGAAGAACGAGTCCATGAAGAAGACAAACAGACGTAGACGAACGGATCCTCACAAACACGACGTTACCGGAACAAACCCGAAGAAGCAAACACCGGAAAGAAGTACACAACATAGTAAACAACCAACACATGAACATGGTATGATATGCGAGATGCGGTATGTGATGCATATGCATGATTTGACAAGGAATGATTGAACCTGGCCCCAACTTGGAAATCCAAGTGTGCTACTGGAAAGGTGAGATGAAATCTCTTGAAAACGATATAAAGATCACCGGAATCGGAGTTACGGTTTGGAAATGGCAAGCAAATCAAATATGGCACCGATCTGCGATAAAAAGCAAGTAGCCATCTAAATGCAACAAGTTAAACATGCTACAGCACCCAAACATGGCAACACAATACATGGTAGGGATCCACTCATGAAGCTTAACAAAAGATGAACACTGAGCTACGGCTAATTCGTCCATTAACAGGTTCAAACAAGCATGGCAAAAGTGCAATTGGTAAACAGATCTCAGACTTAGTGAAATTAACACTTGTCTGGAATTTCAGATCAGGTAGCACACTTTCGAGCATGAAAACTATATGCTACAGGGCCTGAACATGGCAAAGTAAAGTATGGCATGGAGCTACTCAAAGAGCTTAACAAAAGTCCCTTAGTGACCTTGAGCCAAAAGGGATCAGAAAGTACAATTGCAAGCATGTGAACATGGAAAAAACATAATCAGATCACAGACTTAGTGAAAACTGGAGCATGCAAATCAAATATCAAGTAGGCATGTATACGAGCTCGATGCACTCACTACAGAGCAAGGCATGACAATCTAATCATACACCCAACAAGAATACACATTATACAAGCTAGACATGGCAAGAACAACAACATAGCATGCACAGAACAACTACAACATCCTCGGCAAAATCGCTAACAAGTAGACAATCTGCCCAGATTCACGGAATAGCAAAAGTAGAGCTTGATTGACTCAAGCTAGGGTGCTCCATAATTGCAAACAAAGACATGGATGGATAGAGCACTACAAGATTAACAAAACATCCTTACTGATCATCCTCAAAAGAGGCACGGATCACTAGGAAACAACATGAACATATGACATATTGAAATAAACAGATCAAGGACTTAGTGGAAATGCTAAGTCCCTGAAATCGGCATTAACGAATGCACCACTTTGCAAGCTTGTGCTAGTCACCACACACATCACAAAAATACATGGGTTGCACCTATGGAAAGATGACAAAGCATATAACAAAACTCATATAGAGCTCACGGGCATATCATGCACACAATAATCATGGCAAAAATGACAAATATCTAATTGGAGCAGCAGATCTGGCAATTAACTCAAATAGCACTCTTCCAACAGCATTTCGGGCAGCAAGATGAGCCCAAATGAAAATGATGCAATGAGATGAAATGATGTACTCTCTGAGGCGAACATTTTGATACGCTATATGCCCAAAACGGACCTACGGATGCAAAGTTATGACATGATGAAGATGGGCATATGAAATATGGAAATTTCGGGGACTTAGGGAAAAAGCCAACCTCTCTCAGATCTCAGATCTAGGGTTCGTGCACGCGAACCGAGGCATGGACGGAGTTCGCCGAAACAGTGGCGGAGCTCGCCGGAGAATGGCCGGAGACAGGGGAGGCGGTGGCCGGCTCGAGGAGCTCCGGTGACCGGGCGGCGCGGCTGGGGCGCGTCACGAGGCGCACGGTGCGCGGCACGCTGCGGTGGCTTGGCGGCGGCCGGGATCTTGCGCGGTGGCGGCAAGTCGCATGGCGGCGAGGCGGCCACTGGCGATGGCCGGTGGAGGAGGCGGCGGAGAGGCGCGCCGTGGCGGCGATGGGCGGTCGCGGGCGGGGCGGCGCCCGCGGTTGGCAGCGGCGGGATTTGGCCCGGTTCGGCCCCGCGGGCTTCGGCGGCGGGGAGGAGAGCGGAGGTCCGGCGGGATGACGTGTCGCGCCCGGATTGGCCCGGCGCGGCGACTGGACATGTCCGGCACGCGATGGACGTGTCCGGCTGCGCGAGGAAGGGGAAGACTAGGGTTTCATCCGAAATTTCGGGGAGATGCACATATATATAGGTAGAGGGAGCTAGGAGAGTCCAAATGAGGTGCGTTTTCAGCCACGCGATCGTGATCGAACGACCGAGATGATGGTGGAAGTTTAGGTGGGTTTTGGGCCAAAATGGAAGGGTGTTGGGCTACAACACACACGAGGCCTTCTTGGTCCCTCGGTTAACCGTTGGAGCATCAAACGAAGTCCAAATGGTACGAAACTTGACAGGCGGTCTACCGGTAGTAAACCAAGGCCGCTTGGCAAGTCACGGTCCAATCCGGAAATGTTTAACCCCCACACATGAAAAGAAGGAAGAAATGACCACCGGAGGAGATAGGAGCGCCGGAATGCAAAACGGACAACGGGGAAAATGCTCGGATGCATGAGACGAACACGTATGCAAATGAAATGCACATGATGACATGATATGCAATGCATGACATGCAAGAAAATGATAAGGCAACCACCGCGAATAACTGGACGACACCTGGCACATCGGTCTCGGGGCGTTACAACACTCCACCACTACGAGAGGATCTCGTCCCGAGATCTAGAATGGCACCCGAGGGACAAATGGAAGAGAAAAGACAAGAGGTAAGTCTAGGTTGCTTCTTTGACAAACGAGTGAGACCAAAGAACCTTGAGAGGTTAAACAAATTGAAGAAAAGAAAGCAATGGAGATGAACGAAATTGAAAACACATCGCTAGAAAAGAGGAACAAGGGAGAACAACTTCGGGCAGCACTTCGATTGAAAGAAAAAGAATTGAATAAGAACTTGATAAGATGAGAAGATAGATGAAAAGAGCAACATCGCAATGCCTCCGGAAGGGAGAAATAGAAGATAGATAATTGAAGTAGTAGATTGGAGAAGAAAATGCCAACTTATGCCACAAAAGAGCTTGAAAAAGGCATCTTTAGGAGAAGGGTCGGAAGGAGTTGTTGGAAAACCCACAACGAAAAGAACAAGGTTGTAGTGGGCTTATGGAGAACATCTCAAAACTATGAGGTGAAATTCTGCCACTAACGGAAACGATATATTAGATTGATAACAACAAGGAGATGAGAAGCTTATTTCGCCGGGAGGATAGATGAATAACTTGGATCATTTATAAACACCATAGATAGCAACAATCCTTAGGGAAGGCTTTAGGTGAAATATAACCCAAGATAGCTCCAATGAAGAGATTGATGGATTTAAAATATCCCAATCTTGACAACATGTGAATCATGAAAACATGAACTCAAATTATCAAGAATGACATAATACCACCTCCAATGATACGGTAGACAGAAATGCACTCCGGATTACAATATGAAGAAAGCTTGAGCTCCTCTGAAAAGAAAGTTGATGAACGTTTCGAGAAGGAATATAAATCCTTGATGAACCATCATTTAGAACCTTCATGAAGAACTCCGGTAAACAAAAAGAATAACGAAAATAAAGAGAAGTCAGAAACACAAGGTGAAACCTTGTAATGATTTAGATGGATCTCCGTGATAATTAGAGCTTGGAACTCCGGAAAAGAAAAGATAAGCATCTCGAACTGAGAATGTGATACGATGAACCACTCCGGAAAAAAAGAATTAAACACTAGGATGAAACAAGAATAAGAATTACATTATGCTTATCCTTCACCAATTAAATTGATGATAATCAACGGATTCGACATATTACTTATTCTCGTAGAAAAGATTAAGAGAGATATAGCATCAAACTTGGGAAGGTCTTCAATGAACCACCGGTAGAATTGAAATAACGAATAAATTGATATGATGAACGAAGGAAGACAAAATCTTGGAAGAACCACCGTAAGAATTGAAAATGAACAAAGAGAAGATAAAGAAACACCGTGAAAAATTAGCAAATGAATGAAGATGCTTGAGAGAAATTATATATGAGAGAACGAAGAGGTCATGCACTGATTAGAGGATATTTGAATGATGCACCGGTAAGATTTAGAGTATGAGAGCTGAAAGCTGGAATGAATAAATCTTAGATGGTGGGCTCCGGATAATCAAACTGAAAATACTCCTGAATTACTCCGGATGGGTGGAAAGAAATCTCACAACCGAAAATAATTATGAGAGGATGGCAACAAACTAGAGGCACGAATCTTGAAGAGAATGAAGCAAGATATGGAGGAAAAACTCTTCTTAGGTCTTCAAAATCTGAGAATGATGATGAGAAACACCACCATGAATTGCTGATGCACTCCGAAAGGATCAAATGAAGAGGTTGAGCCAACGATGAAAAGAATTTAACCGATCTTGGAGAAAGACATTTGACTGATGACAATTCATTCTTATGTCAAACTTCAAAAAGAATTTTTGAGGATAGCTCCGGGAGAATTAGAAGAGTCAGGTAAGATCCTGGGAAAAGACCTATGGGTTCGGTCCCACTCAAAAGAAATACCGTTGAAAAGATTAAAAGACAGGTTGCACCAGTTGGATTAAATGGCTTGAATGAGATAACAACCTCGAAATAGGTAGAACTGATCTTGAATGAAAAGACGAGCCTTCTGAGATATCTTTGAGCACCCCGGGACAATAGTATAGCTAGAGGTGAACGATTAAGAATTGCACCGGCATGAGAAAAGACCTTGAAATGAGGAAAGGGATATGATCCACAAAGTTTGACTTGAAACCACCGGAGATGAAAAGAATGAAGAATGACGAACTTGAAGCTCCATTATAATCTTCGTGAGAATCAAGGGATAAGAACATTGAAGGAGAAAAAATGGAGAGACTTCCATCAATAAAATGATACTTGATTGAGAAATCTGAGTCCTTGAAGAAAAAGGGTGGGTGGGCGGGAAAACAAAGGCAACTTGGGGACGGATGAAACAAACACCGTTGAGAAGAAATGATAATTGATCTTGCTGATGTTGAAATGATCAGATCCACCTGAAGAGAAAACACGCCGGTGAAAAGGATTGACAAAACAATCTCGATGATCGAGAAGGATTAGTGTTCACATCGAGGTATGAGAACACCGCTTAAGAAAAGGTATGGAATCAACATTTGACTTCGAAGCAGCTCGAATACCACAACTCCAAAACAAAACAAAGGATTGGCTTGCAAAATAAGCCGGAACAAACATATGATAGAGATTTCGTCCGAAGTTTTCGGGGTGGGGCCTACACGGGCTCGATCGTACAGCACCATCATGTACAAGGCAGTGCACATGACATACGAAGCGTCCCTGAGTCGGCATAGCCAAGGACTCTTTAAGACAAAACGAGACCATTGTAAAACCAACAGTGAATAGGCGGACCACTAGACGTCGAACACCAATTTCATATCATACATCTGTCGGAAAAATGTCCTAAGGGCTACTTGAATTCCCACTTATAAACTCCCGAAATTTTCCAGTTATGCAATCAGGTGTTGGGGATACAGGGGAAGCATAATATCTCACCCAAAACTAGCAAATCCTACATCCAGCTGTATCCATCCTTCAACACATAACCAAGAAACCTTCGGAAATCGTCTACCTCAACCTTCAAAAAGCATCCGTTATACGAGTTATGGCAATACTCCCGAACTCCCGCCCCAGTACTGGGTGGCGTCGAGGTTATCTCACCAACGGACTGCATAAAAGAGATTTTCGATGTCGGCGTACTAAACTCAGGTATTCCAGAACTGCAGCGATAAAATTGTGATGACAACACCTCGGAGCTCAACTCTCCAGGACACTGCCACAACCCCTAAATGACAGGAGGCACCAAGAACAATGTTCTCGTCACAAATCCATCGGAACGATTCCAAGATACCCGCATGATCCTAAAAGAAATTTAGTGAAATTTGAGAAGAGAAGAGTCAAAACTCTACGTCAGGATGCCTCACCAGAGCGACGAAAGGACTGGGGAGTAAAAAGAATTCCTAAACTCTCCGATATATAATTCCTAAATGAATCAAAACATCTTTCTAGACTCAACAACGGTAGCTACTCCGATCAAGCAGTGGGGCTCCTATGGTCGGGGAAGGCTCTGATTACCAACTTGTAACGCCCTCAATGCGGCTATATCTCCCACGTGTCAAAGCACGACTTAGAGGCATAACCGCATTGAAAGCAATGTCGCAAGTGAGGTAATCTTCGCAAATGACCCATGTAATACAATAAGGGAAAAGATACATAGTTGGCTTACAATCGCCACTTCACACAATTATATGAATAAAGCATTACATCAACCAGATACAATCAAGGTCCGACTACAGAACCAAAATAAAAGAAGGACCCCAAATGCGACAAAGGTCCCCGATCGACCCTAACTGGGCTCCACTACTGATCAACTAGAACGGAACAACACAAAGGACAAGATCTTCATCGAGCTCCTCCTGAGCTTGGTTGCGTCATCTGCACAGACTCAACGGCACCTGCAAACTGGTTTTGGAAGTATCTGTGAGTCACGGGGACTCAGCAATCTCGCACCCTCGCGATCAAGACTATTTAAGCTTATGGGTAAGGTAAAGGTATAAGGTGGAGTTGCAGCAAGCGACTAGCATATATGGTGGCTAACATACGCAAATGAGAGCGAGAAGAGAAGGCAAAGCACGGTCGAGAAAGTATGATCAAGAAGTGATCCTAAAACAACCCACGTCAAGCATAACTCCAACACCATGTTCACTTCCCGGACTCCGCCGGAAAGAGACCATCACGGTTACACACGCGGTTGATGCATTTTAATTAAGGTTAACTTCAGGTTTTCTACAACCGGACATTAACAAATTCCCATCTGCCCATAACCGCGGGCACGGCTTTCTAAAGTTCAAATCCCTACAGGGGTGTCCCAACTTAGCCCATCACAAGCTCTCACGGTCAACGAAGGAATAGACCTCCTCCCGAGACATTCCGATCAGACTCGGTATCCCGGTTCTACAAGACATCCTCGACAATGGTAAAACAAGTCCAGCAAGACCACCTGATGCGCCGACATCCTGATGGGAGCTGCACATATCTCGTTCTCAGGGCAACACCGGATAAGCAATCCGTACAACTAAAACCAGCCCTCGAGTTTCCCCGAGGTGGCGCTGCAAGGGGCTCTAGTTTGGACCAACACTTAGACAAGCACTAGCCCGGGGGGTTAAAATAAAGATGACCCTTGGGCTGGCCTAACCCAAGGGAAAAAGGCTAGGTGGCGAATGGTAAAACCAAGGTTGGGCCTTGCTGGAGGAGTTTTATTCAAAGCGAACTATCAAGGGGTTCCCATTATAACCCAACCGCGTAAGGAATGCAAAATCCGGGAACATAACACCGATATGACGGAAACTAGGGCGGCAAGAGTGGAACAAAACACCAGGCATAAGGCCGAGCCTTCCACTCTTTACCAAGTATATAGATGCATTAATTAAATAAGATATATGTGATATCCCAACAAGTAAACATGTTCCAACAAGGAACAACATCTCCATGTTCCAACAAGGAACAAACTTCAATCTTCACCTGCAACTAACAACGCTATAAGAGGGGCTGAGCAAAGCGGTAACATAGCCAAACAACGGTTTGCTAGGACAAGGTGGGTTAGAGGCTTGGTTCAACAATATGGGAGGCATGATAAGCAAGTGGTAGGTATCACAGCATAGGCATAGCAAAAGAGCGAGCAACTAAGCAAGCAAAGATAGAAGTGATTTCGAGGGTATGGTCATCTTGCCCGAGATCCCGCAAGGAAGAAGAACGAGTCCATGAAGAAGACAAACAGACGTAGACGAACGGATACTCACAAACACGACGTTACCGGAACCAACCCGAAGAAGCAAACACCGGAAAGAAGCACACAACATAGTAAACAACCAACACATGAACATGGTATGATATGCGGGATGCGGTATGCGATGCATATACATGATTTGACAAGGAATGATTGAACCTGGCCCCAACTTGGAAATCCAAGTGTGCCACTGGAAAGGTGAGATGAAATCGCTTGAAAACGATATAAAGATCACCGGAATCGGAGTTACGGTTTGGAAATGGCAAGCAAATCAAATATGGCACCGATATGCGATAAACAGCAAGTAGCCATCTAAATGCAACAAGTTAAACATGCTACAACACCCAAACATGGCAACACAATACATGGCAGGGATCCACTCATGAAGCTTAACAAAAGATGAACACTGAGCTACGGCTAATTCGTCCATTAACAGGTTCAAACAAGCATGGCAAAAGTGCAATTGGTAAACAGATCTCAGACTTAGTGAAATTAACACTTGTCTGGAATTTCAGATCAGGTAGCACACTTTCGAGCATGAAAACTATATGCTACAGGGCCTGAACATGGCAAAGTAAAGCATGGCATGGAGCTACTCAAAGAGCTTAAAAAAAGTCCCTTAGTGACCTTGAGCCAAAAGGGATCAGAAAATACAATTGCAAGCATGTGAACATGGCAAAAACATAATCAGATCACAGACTTAGTGAAAACTGGAGCATGCAAATCAGATATCAAGTAGGCATGTATACGAGCTCGATGCACTCACTACAGAGCAAGGCATGACAATCTAATCATACACCCAACAAGAATACACATTATACAAGCTAGACATGGCAAGAACAACAACATAGCATGCACGGATCAACTACAACATCCTCGGCAAAATCACTAACAAGTAGACAATCTGCCCAGATTCACGAAATAGCAAAAGTAGAGCTCGATTGACTCAAGCTAGGGTGCTCCATAATTGCAAAGAAAGACATGGATGGATAGAGCATTACAAGATTAACAAAACATCCTTACTGATCATCCTCAAAAGAGGCACGGATCACTAGGAGACAACATGAACATATGGCATATTGAACTAAACAGATCAAGGACTTAGTGGAAATGCTAAGTCCCTGAAATCGGCATTAACGAATGCACCACTTTGCAAGCTTGTGCTAGTCACCACACACATCACAAAAATACATGGGTTGCACCTATGGAAAGATGACAAAGCATATAACAAAACTCATATAGAGCTCAGGGGCATATCATGCACACAATAATCATGGCAAAAATGACAAATATCTAATTGGAGCAGCAGATCTGACAATTAACTCAAATAGCACTCTTCCAACAGCATTTCGGGTAGCAAGATGAGCCCAAATGAAAATGATGCAATGAGATGAAATGATGTACTCTCTGGGGCAAACATTTTGATACGCTATATGCCCAAAACGGACCTATGGATGCAAAGTTACGACATGATGAAAATGGGCATATGAAACATGGAAATTTCGGGGACTTAGGGAAAAAGCCAACCTCTCTCAGATCTTAGATCTAGGGTTCGTGCACGCGAACCGAGGCACGGACGGAGTTCGCCGGAACAGTGGCAGAGCTCGCCGGAGAATGGCCGGAGACAGGGGAGGCGGTGGCCGGCTCGAGGAGCTCCGGTGACCGGGCGGCGCGGCAGGGGCGCGTCACGAGGCGCACGGCGCGCGGCGCGCTGCGGTGGCTTGGCGGCGGCCGGGATCTTGCGCGGTGGCGGCGAGGCGCATGGCGGCAAGGCGGCCACCGGCGATGGCCGGTGGAGGAGGCGGCGGAGAGGTGCGCCGTGGCGGCGACGGGCGGTCGCGGGCGGGGCGGCGCCCGCGGTTGGCGGCGGCGGGATCTGGCCCGGTTCGGCCCCGCGTACTTCGGCGGCGGGGAGGAGAGAGGATGTCCGGCGGGATGACGTGTCGCGCCCGGATTGGTCCGGCGCGGCGACTGGACATGTCCGGCACGCGATGGACGTGTCCGGCTGCGCGAGGAAGGGGAAGACTAGGGTTTCATCCGAAATTTCGGGGAGATGCACATATATATAGGTAGAGGGAGCTAGGAGAGTCCAATTGAGGTGCGGTTTTCGGCCACGCGATCGTGATCGAACGACCGAGATGATGGAGGAGGTTTAGGTGGGTTTTGGGCCAAAATGGAAGGGTGTTGGGCTGCAACACACACGAGGCCTTCTCGGTCCCTCGGTTAACCGTTGGAGCATCACACGAAGTCCAAATGGTACGAAACTTGACAGGCGGTCTACCGGTAGTAAACCAAGGCCGCTTGGCAAGTCTCGGTCCAATCCGGAAATGTTTAACCCCCACACATGAAAAGAAGGAAGAACTGACCACCGGAGGAGATAGGAGCGCCGGAATGCAAAACGGACAACGGGGAAAATGCTCGGATGCATGAGACGAACACATATGCAAACGAAATGCACATGATTACATGATATGCAATGCATGACACGCAAGAAAATGACAAGGCAACCACCGCGAATAACTGGACGACACCTACCACATCGGTCTCGGGGTGTTACAACACTCCACCACTACGAGAGGATCTCGTCCCGAGATCTAGAATGGCATCGGAGGGACAAACGGAAGAGAAAAGACAAGAGGTAAGTCTAGGTTGCTTCTTTGACAAACGAGTGAGACCAAAGAACCTTGAGAGGTTAAACAAATTGAAGAAAAGAAAGCAATGGAGATGAACGAAATTGAAAACACATCGCTAGAAAAGAGGAACAAGGGAGAACAGCTTCGGGCAGCACTCCGATTGAAAGAAAAAGAATTGAATAAGAACTTGATAAGATGAGAAGATAGATGAAAAGAGCAACATCGCAATGCCTCCGGAAGGGAGAAATAGAAGATAGATAATTGAAGTAGTAGATTGGAGAAGAAAATGCCAACTTATGCCACGAAAGAGCTTGAAAAAGGCATCTTTAGGAGAAGGGTCGGACGGAGTTGTTGGAAAACCCACAACGAAAAGAACAAGGTTGTAGTGGGCTTATGGAGAACATCTCAAAACTATGAGGTGAAATTCTGCCACTAACGGAAACGATATATTAGACTGATAACAACAAGGAGATGAGAAGCTTATTTCGCCGGGAGGATAGATGAATAACTTGGATCATTTATAAACACCATAGATAGCAACAATCCTTAGGGAAGGCTTTAGGTGAAATATAACCCAAGATAGCTCCAATGACAAGATTGATGGATTTAAAATATCCCAATCTTGACAACATGTGAATCATGAAAACATGAACTCAAATTATCAAGAATGACATAATACCACCTCCAATGATACGGTAGACAGAAATGCACTCCGGATTACAATATGTAGAAAGCTTGAGCTCATCTGAAAAGAAAGTTGATGAACGTTTCGAGAAGGAATATAAATCCTTGATGAACCATCATGTAGAACCTTCATGAAGAACTCCGGTAAACAAAAAGAATAACGAAAATAAAGAGAAGTCGGAAACACAAGGTGAAACCTTGTAATGATTTAGATGGATCTCCGTGATAATTAGAGCTTGGAACTCCGTAAAAGAAAAGATAAGCATCTCGAACTGAGAATGTGATACGATGAACCACTCCGGAAAAAAAGAATTAAACACTAGGATGAAACAAGAATAAGAATTACATTATGCTTATCCTTCACCAATTAAATTGATGACAATCAACGGATTCGACATATTACTTATTCTCGTAGAAAAGATTAAGAGAGATATAGCGTCAAACTTGGGAAGGTCTTCAATGAACCACCGGTAGAATTGAAATAACGAATAAATTGATATGATGAACGAAGGAAGACAAAATCTTGGAAGAACCACCGTAAGAATTGAAAATGAACAAAGAGAAGATAAAGAAACACCGTGAAAAATTAGCAAATGAATGAAGATGCTTGAGAGAAATTATATATGAGAGAACGAAGAGATCATGCACTGATTAGAGGATATTTGAATGATGCACCGGTAAGATTTAGAATATGAGAGCTGAAAGCTGGAATGAATAAATCTTAGATGGTGGGCTCCGGATAATCAAACTGAAAAGACTCCTGAATTACTCCGGATGGGTGGAAATAAATCTCACAACCGAAAATAATTATGAGAGGATGGCAACAAACTAGAGGCACGAATCTTGAAGAGAATGAAGCAAGATATGGAGGAAAAACTCTTCTTAAGTCTTCAAAATCTGAGAATGATGATGAGAAACACCACCATGAATTGCTGATGCACTCCGAAAGGATCAAACGAAGAGGTTGAGCCAACAATGAAAAGAATTTAACCGATCTTGGAGAAAGACGTTTGACTGATGACAATTCATTCTTACGTCAAACTTCGAGAAGAATTTTTGAGGATAGCTCCGGGAGAATTAGAAGAGTCAGGTAAGATCCTGGGAAAAGACCTATGGGTTCGGTCCCACTCAAAAGAAATACCATTGAAAAGATTAAAAGACAGGTTGCACCGGTTGGATTAAATGGCTTGAATGAGATAACAACCTCGAAATAGGTAGAACTGATCTTGAATGAAAAGACGAGCCTTCTGAGATATCTTTGAGCACCCCGGGACAATAGTATAGCTAGAGGTGAACGATTAAGAATTGCACCGGCATGAGAAAAGACCTTGAAATGAGGAAAGGGATATGATCCACAAAGTTTGACTTGAAACCACCGGAGATGAAAAGAATGAAGAATGACGAACTTGAAGCTCCATTATAATCTTCGTGAGAATCACCGGATAAGAACATTGAAGGAGAAAAAATGGAGAGACTTCCATCAATAAAATGATACTTGATTGAGAAATCTGAGTCCTTGAAGAAAAAGGGTGGGTGGGCGGGAAAACAAAGGCAACTTGGGGAAGGATGAAACAAACACCGTTGAGAAGAAATGATAATTGATCTTGCTGATGTTGAAATGATCAGATCCACCTGAAGAGAAAACACGCCGGTGAAAAGGATTGACAAAACAATCTCGATGATCGAGAAGTATTAGTGTTCACATTGAGGTATGAGAACACCGCTTAAGAAAAGGTATGGAATCAACATTTGACTTCGAAGCAGCTCGAATACCACAACTCCAAAACAAAACAAAGGATTGGCTTGCAAAATAAGCCGGAACAAACATATGATAGAGATTTCGTCCGAAGTTTTCGGGGTGGGGCCCACACGGGCTCGATCGTACAGCACCATCATGTACAAGGCAGTGCACATGACATACGAAGCGTCCCTGAGTCGGCATAGCCAAGGACTCTTTAAGACAAAACGAGACCACTGTAAAACCAACCGTGAATAGGCGGACCACTAGACGTCGAACACCAATTTCATATCATACATCTGTCGGAAAGATGTCCTAAGGGCTACTTGAATTCCCACTTATAAACTCCCGAAATTTTCCGGTTATGCAATCAGGTGTTGGGGATACAGGGGAAGCATAATATCTCACCCAAAACTAGCAAATCCTACATCCAGCTGTATCCATCCTTCAACACATAACCAAGAAACCTTCGGAAATCGTCTACCTCAACCTTCGAAAAGCATCCGTTATACGAGTTATGGCAATACTCCCGAACGCCCGCCCTAGTACTGGGTGGCATCGAGGTTATCTCACCAACGAACTGCATAAAAGAGATTTTCGATGTCGGCGTACTAAACTTAGGTATTCCAGAACTGCAACGATAAAATTGTGACGACAACACCTCGGAGCTCAACTCCCCGGGACACTGCCACAACCCCTAAATGACAGGAGGCACCAAGAACAATGTTCTGGTCACAAATCCATCGGAATGATTCCAAGATACCCGCGTGATACTAAAAATTTTTTAGTGAAATTTCAGAAGAGAAGAGTCAAAACTCTACGTCAGGATGCCTCACCAGAGCGACGAAAGGACTGGGGAGTAAAAATAATTCCTAAACTCTCCGATATATAATTCCTAAATGACTCAAAACATCTTTCTAGACTCAACAACGGCAGCTAATTCGATCAAGCAGTGGGGCTCCTAAGGTCAGGGAAGGCTCTGATTACCAACTTGTAACGCCCTCAATGCGGCTATATCTCCCACGTGTCGAAGCACGACTTAGAGGCATAACCGCATTGAAAGCGATGTCACAAGTGAGGTAATCTTCACAAACGACCCATGTAATACAATAAGGGAAAAGATACATAGTTGGCTTACAATCGCCACTTCACACAATTATATGAATAAAGCATTACATCAACGAGATACAATCAAGGTCCGACTACGGAACCAAAATAAAAGAAGGACCCCAAATGCGACAAAGGTCCCCGATCGACACCAACTGGGCTCCACTACTGATCAACTAGAACGGAACAACACAAAGGACAAGATCTTCATCGAGCTCCTCCTGAGCTTGGTTGCGTCATCTGCACAGACTCAACGGCACCTGCAAACTGGTTTTGGAAGTATCTGTGAGTCATGGGGACTCAGCAATCTCGCACCCTCGCGATCAAGACTATTTAAGCTTATGGGTAAGATAAAGGTATGAGGTGGAGTTGCAGCAAGCGACTAGCATATATGGTGGCTAACATACGCAAATGAGAGCGAGAAGAGAAGGCAAAGCACGATCGAGAAAGTATGATCAAGAAGTGATCCTAAAACAACCTACGTCAAGCATAAATCCAACACCGTGTTCACTTCCTGGACTCCGCCGGAAAGAGACCATCACGGTTACACACGCGGTTGATGCATTTTAATTAAGGTCAACTTCAGGTTTTCTACAACCGGACATTAACAAATTCCCATCTTCCCATAACCGCGGGCACATCTTTCTAAAGTTCAAATCCCTGCAGGGGTGTCCCAACTTAGCCCATCACAAGCTCTCACGGTCAACGAAGGAATAGACCTCCTCCCGAGACATTCCGATCAGACTCCGTATCCCGGTTCTACAAGACATCCTCGACAATGGTAAAACAAGTCCAGCAAGACCACCTGATGCGCCGACATCCTGATGGGAGCTGCACATATCTCGTTCTCAGGGCAACACCGGATAAGCAATCCGTACAACTAAAACCAGCCCTCGAGTTTCCCCGAGGTGGCGCTGCAAGGGGCTCTAGTTTGGACCAACACTTAGACAAGCACTGGCCCGGGGGGTTAAAATAAAGATGACCCTTGGGCTGGCCTAACCCAAGGGAAAAAGGCTAGGTGGCGAATGGTAAAACCAAGGTTGGGCCTTGCTGGAGGAGTTTTATTCAAAGCGAACTATCAAGGGGTTCCCATTATAAACCAACCGCGTAAGGAATGCAAAATCCGGGAACATAACACCGATATGACGGAAACTAGGGCGGCAAGAGTGGAACAAAACACCAGGCATAAGGCCGAGCCTTCCACCCTTTACCAAGTATATAGATGCATTAATTAAATAAGATATAACGTGATATCCCAACAAGTAAACATGTTCCAACAAGGAACAACATCTCCATGTTCCAAACATGGAACAAACTTCAATCTTCACCTGCAACTAACAACGCTATAAGAGGGGCTGAGCAAAGCGGTAACATAGCCAAACAACGGTTTGCTAGGACAAGGTGGGTTAGAGGCTTGGTTCAACAAAATAGGAGGCATGATAAGCAAGTGGTAGGTATCGCAGCATAGGCATAGCAAAAGAGCGAGCAACTAAGCAAGCAAAGATAGAAGTGATTTCGAGGGTATGGTCATCTTGCCCGAGATCCCGCAAGGAAGAAGAACAAGTCCATGAAGAAGACAAACAGATGTAGACGAATGGATCCTCACAAACACGACGTTACCGGAACCAACCCGAAGAAGCAAACACCGGAAAGAAGCACACAACATAGTAAACAACCAACACATGAACATGGTATGATATGCGGGATGCGGTATGCGATGCATATGCATGATTTGACAAGGAATGATTGAACCTGGCCCCAACTTGGAAATCCAAGTGCTCCACTGGAAAGGTGAGATGAAATCGCTTGAAAACGATATAAAGATCACCGGAATCGGAGTTACGGTTTGGAAATGGCAAGCAAATCAAATATGGCACCGATCTGCGATAAACAGCAAGTAGCCATCTAAATGCAATAAGTTAAACATGCTACAGCACCCAAACATGGCAACACAATACATGGTAGGGATCCACTCATGAAGCTTAACAAAAGATGAACACTGAGCTACGGCTAATTCATCCATTAACAGGTTCAAACAAGCATGGCAAAAGTGCAATTGGTAAACAGATCTCAGACTTAGTGAAATTAACACTTGTCTGGAATTTCAGATCAGGTAGCACACTTTCGAGCATGAAAACTATATGCTACAGGGCCTGAATATGGCAAAGTAAAGCATGGCATGGAGCTACTCAAAGAGCTTAACAAAAGTCTCTTAGTGACCTTGAGCCAAAAGGGATCAGAAAGTACAATTGCAAGCATGTGAACATGGCAAAAACATAATCAGATCACAGACTTGGTGAAAACTGGAGCATGCAAATCAGATATCAAGTAGGCATGTATACGAGCTCGATGCACTCACTACAGAGCAAGGCATGACAATCTAATCGTACACCCAACAAGAATACACATTATACAAGCTAGACATGGCAAGAACAACAACATAGCATGCACAGAACAACTACAACATCCTCGGCAAAATCGCTAACAAGTAGACAATCTGCCCAGATTCACGGAATAGCAAAAGTAGAGCTTGATTGACTCAAGCTAGGGTGCTCCATAATTGCAAACAAAGACATGGATGGATAGAGCACTACAAAATTAACAAAACATCCTTACTGATCATCCTCAAAAGAGGCACGGATCACTAGGAGACAACATGAACATATGGCATATTGAAATAAACAAATCAAGGACTTAGTGGAAATGCTAAGTCCCTGAAATCGGTATTAACGAATGCACCACTTTGCAAACTTGTGATAGTCACCACACACATCACAAAAATACATGGGTTGCACCTATGGAAAGATGACAAAGCATATAACAAAACTCATATAGAGCTCAGGGGCATATCATGCACACAATAATCATGGCAAAAATGACAAATATCTAATTGGAGCAGCAGATCTGACAATTAACTCAAATAGCACTCTTCCAACAGCATTTCGGGCAGCAATATGAGCCCAAATGAAAATAATGCAATGAGATGAAATGATGTACTCTCTGAGGCGAACATTTTGATATGCTATATGCCCAAAACGGACCTACCGATGCAAAGTTACGACATGATGAAGATGGGCATATGAAACATGGAAATTTCGGGGACTTAGGGAAAAAGCCAACCTCTCTCAGATCTCAGATCTAGGGTTCGTGCACGCGAACCGAGGCACGGACGGAGTTCGCCAGAACAGTGGCGGAGCTCGCCGGAGAATGGCCGGAGACAGGGGAGGCGGTGGCCGGCTCGAGGAGCTCCGGTGACCGGGCGGCGCGGCCGGGGCGCGTCACGAGGCGCACGGCGCACGACACGCTGCGGTGGCTTGGCGGCGGCCGGGATCTTGCGCGGTGGCGGCGAGGCGCATAGCGGCGAGGTGGCCACCGGCGATGGCCGGTGGAGGAGGCGGCGGAGAGGCGCGCCGTGGCGGCGACGAGCGGTCGCGGGAGGGGCGGCGCCCGCGGTTGGCGGCAGCGGGATCTGGCCCGGTTCGGCCCCGCGGGCTTCGGCGGCGGGGAGGAGAGAGGAGGTCCGGCGAGATGACGTGTCGCGCCCGGATTGGTCCGGCGCGGCGGCTGGACATGTCCGGCACGCGGTGGACGTGTCCGGCTGCGCGAGGAAGGGGAAGACTAGGGTTTCATCAGAAATTTCGGGGAGATGCACATATATATAGGTAGAGGGAGCTAGGAGAGTCCAAATGAGGTGCGGTTTTCGGCCACGCGATCATGATTGAACGACCGAGATGATGGAGGAGGTTTAGGTGGGTTTTGGGCCAAAATGGAAGGGTGTTGGGCTGCAACACACACGAGGCCTTCTCGGTCCCTCGGTTAACCGTTGGAGCATCAAACGAAGTCCAAATGGTACGAAACTTGACAGGTGGTCTACCGGTAGTAAACCAAGGCTGCTTGGCAAGTCTCGGTCCAATCCGGAAATGTTTAACCCCCACACATGAAAAGAAGGATGAAATGACCACCGGAGGAGATCGGAGCGCCAGAATGCAAAACGGACAATGGGGAAAATGCTCGGATGCATGAGACGAACACGTATGCAAATGAAATGCACATGATGACATGATATGCAATGCATGACACGCAAGAAAATGACAAGGCAACCACCGCGAATAACTGGACGACACCTGGCACATCGGTCTCGGGGCGTTACAACACTCCACCACTACGAGAGGATCTCGTCCCGAGATCTAGAATGGCACCGGAGGGACAAACGGAAGAGAAAAGAGAAGAGGTAAGTCTAGGTTGCTTCTTTGACAAACGAGTGAGACCAAAGAACCTTGAGAGGTTAAACAAATTGAAGAAAAGAAAGCAATGGAGATGAACGAAATTGGAAACACACCGCTAGAAAAGAGGAACAAGGGAGAACAGCTTCGGGCAGCACTCTGATTGAAAGAAAAAGAATTGAATAAGAACTTGATAAGATGAGAAGATAGATGAAAAGAGCAACATCGCAATGCCTCCGGAAGGGAGAAATAGAAGATAGATAATTGAAGTAGTAGATTGGAGAAGAAAATGCCAACTTATGCCACGAAAGAGCTTGAAAAAGGCATCTTTAGGAGAAGGGTCCGATGGAGTTGTTGGAAAACCCACAACGAAAAGAACAAGGTTGTAGTGGGCTTATGGAGAACATCTCAAAACTATGAGGTGAAATTCTGCCACTAACGGAAACGATATATTAGATTGATAACAACAAGCAGATGAGAAGCTTATTTCGCCGGGAGGATAGATGAATAACTTGGATCATTTATAAACACCATAGATAGAAACAATCCTTAGGGAAGGCTTTAGGTGAAATATAACCCAAGATAGCTCCAATGACGAGATTGATGGATTTAAAATATCCCAATCTTGACAACATGTGAATCATGAAAACATGAACTCAAATTATCAAGAATGACATAATACCACCTCCAATGATACAGTAGACAGAAATGCACTCCAGATTACAATATGAAGAAAGCTTGAGCTCCTCTGAAAAGAAAGTTGATGAACGTTTCGAGAACGAATATAAATCCTTGATGAACCATCATGTAGAACCTTCATGAAGAACTCCGGTAAACAAAAAGAATAACAAAAATAAAGAGAAGTCGGAAACACAAGGTGAAACCTTGTAATGATTTAGATGGATCTCCGTGATAATTAGAGCTTGGAACTCTGTAAAAGAAAAGATAAGCATCTCGAACTGAGAATGTGATACAATGAACCACTCCGGAAAAAAAGAATTAAACACTAGGATGAAACAAGAATAAGAATTATATTATGCTTATCCTTCACCAATTAAATTGATGACAATCAACGGATTCGACATATTACTTATTCTCGTAGAAAAGATTAAGAGAGATATAGCGTCAAACTTGGGAAGGTCTTCAATGAACCACCGGTAGAATTGAAATAACGAATAAATTGATATGATGAACGAAGGAAGACAAAATCTTGGAAGAACCACCGTAAGAATTGAAAATGAACAAAGAGAAGATAAAGAAACACCGTGAAAAATTAGCAAATGAATGAAGATGCTTGAGAGAAATTATATATGAGAGAACGAAGAGATCATGCACTGATTAGAGGATATTTGAATGATGCACCGGTAAGATTTAGAGTATGAGAGCTGAAAGCTGGAATGAATAAATCTTAGATGGTGGGCTCCGGATAATCAAACTGAAAAGACTGCTGAATTACTCTGGATGGGTGGAAAGAAATCTCACAACCGAAAATCATTATGAGAGGATGGCAACAAACTAGAGGCACGAATCTTGAAGAGAATGAAGCAAGATGGAGGAAAAACTCTTCTTAGGTCTTCAAAATCTGAGAATGATGATGAGAAACACCACCATGAATTGCTGATGCACTCCGAAAGGATCAAACGAAGAGGTTGAGCCAACGATGAAAAGAATTTAACCGATCTTGGAGAAAGACATTTGACTGATGACAATTCATTCTTACGTCAAACTTCGAAAAGAATTTTTGAGGATAGCTCCGGGAGAATTAGAAGAGTCAGGTAAGATCCTGGGAAAAGACCTATGGGTTCGGTCCCACTCAAAAGAAATACCGTTGAAAAGATTAAAAGACAGGTTGCACCGGTTGGATTAAATGGCTTGAATGAGATAACAACCTCGAAATAGGTAGAACTGGTCTTGAATGAAAAGACGAGCCTTCTGAGATATCTTTGAGCACCCCGGGACAATAGTATAGCTAGAGGTGAACGATTAAGAATTGCACCGGCATGAGAAAAAACCTTGAAATGAGGAAAGGGATATGATCCACAAATTTTGACTTGAAACCACCGGAGATGAGAAGAATGAAGAATGACGTACTTGAAGCTCCATTATAATCTTCGTGAGAATCACCGGATAAGAACATTGAAGGAGAAAAAATGGAGAGACTTCCATCAATAAAATGATACTTGATTGAGAAATCTGAGTCCTTGAAGAAAAAGGGTGGGTGGGCGGGAAAACAAAGGCAACTTGGGGACGGATGAAACAAACACCGTTGAGAAGAAATGATAATTGATCTTGCTGATGTTGAAATGATCAGATCCACCTGAAGAGAAAACACGCTGGTGAAAAGGATTGACAAAACAATCTCGATGATTGAGAAGGATTACTGTTCACATCGAGGTATGAGAACACCGCTTAAGAAAAGGTATGGAATCAACATTTGACTTCGAAGCAGCTCGAATACCACAACTCCAAAACAAAACAAAGGATTGGCTTGCAAAATAAGCCGCAACAAACATATGATAGAGATTTCGTCCGAAGTTTTTGGGGTGGGGCCTACACGGGCTCGATCGTACAGCACCATCATGTACAAGGCAGTGCACATGACATACGAAGCGTCCCTGAGTCGGCATAGCCAAGGACTCTTTAAGACAAAACGAGACCACTTTAAACCAACCATGAATAGGCGGACCACTAGACGTCGAACACCAATTTCATATCATACATCTGTCGGAAAGATGTCCTAAGGGCTACTTGAATTCCCACTTATAAACTCCTGAAATTTTCCGGTTATGCAATCAGGTGTTGGGGATACAGGGGAAGCATAATATCTCACCCAAAAATAGCAAATCCTACATCCAGCGGTATCCATCCTTCAACACATAACCAAGAAACCTTCGGAAATCGTCTACCTCAACCTTCGAAAAGCATCCGTTATATGAGTTATGGCAATACTCCCGAACTCCCGCCCCAGTACTGGGTGGCGTCGAGGTTATCTCACCAACGAACTGCATAAAAGAGATTTTCAATGTCGGCGTACTAAACTCAGGTATTCCAGAACTGCAACGATAAAATTGTGATGACAACACCTCGGAGCTCAACTCCCCGGGACACTGCCACAACCCCTAAATGACAGGAGGCACCAAGAACAATGTTCTCATCACAAATCCATCGGAACGATTCCAAGATACCCGCGTGATCCTAAAAATTTTTTAGTGAAATTTGAGAAGAGAAGAGTCAAAACTCTACATCAGGATGCCTCACCAGAGCGACGAAAGGACTGGGGAGTAAAAATAATTCCTAAACTCTCTGATATATAATTCCTAAATGACTCAAAACATCTTTCTAGACTCAACAATGGCAGCTAATTCGATCAAGCAGTGGGGCTCCTAAGGTCACGGAAGGCTCTGATTACCAAGTTGTAACGCCCTCAATGCGGCTATATCTCCCACGTGTCGAAGCACGACTTAGAGGTATAACTGCATTGAAAGCAATGTCACAAGTGAGGTAATCTTCGCAAACGACCCATGTAATACAATAAGGGAAGAGATACATAGTTGGCTTACAATCGCCACTTCACACAATTATATGAATAAAGCATTACATCAACCAGATACAATCAAGGTTCGACTACGGAACCAAAATAAAAGAAGGACCCCAAATGCGACAAAGGTCCCCGATCGACCCCAACTGGGCTCCACTACTGATCAACTAGAACGGAACAACACAAAGGACAAGATCTTCATCGAGCTCCTCCTGAGCTTGGTTGCATCATCTGCACAGACTCAACGGCACTTGCAAACTGGTTTTGGAAGTATCTGTGAGTCACGGGGACTCAGCAATCTCGCACCCTCGCGATCAAGACTATTTAAGCTTATGGGTAAGGTAAAGGTATGAGGTGGAGTTGCAGCAAGCGACTAGCATATATGGTGGCTAACATACGCAAATGAGAGCGAGAAGAGAAGGCAAAGCACGGTCGAGAAAGTATGATCAAGAAGTGATCCTAAAACAACCTACGTCAAGCATAACTCCAACACCGTGTTCACTTCCCGGACTCCGCCGGAAAGAGACCATCACGGTTACACGCGGTTGATGCATTTTAATTATGGTCAACTTCAGGTTTTCTACAACCGGACATTAACAAATTCCCATCTGCCCATAACCGCAGGCACGACTTTCTAAAGTTCAAATCCCTGCAGGGGTGTCCCAACTTAGCCCATCACAAGCTCTCACGGTCAACGAAGGAATAGACCTCCTCCCGAGACATTCCGATCAGACTCGGTATCCCGGTTCTACAAGACATCCTCGACAATGGTAAAACAAGTCCAGCAAGACCGCCTAATGCGCCGACATCCTGATGGGAGCTGCACATATCTCGTTCTCAGGGCAACACCGGATAAGCAAGCCGTACAACTAAAACCAGCCCTCGAGTTTCCCCGAGGTGGCGCTGCAAGGGGCTCTAGTTTGGACCAACACTTAGACAAGCACTGGCCCGGGGGGTTAAAATAAATATGACCCTTGGGCTGGCCTAACCCAAGGGAAAAAGGCTAGGTGGCGAATGGTAAAACCAAGGTTGGGCCTTGCTGGAGGAGTTTTATTCAAAGAGAACTATCAAGGGGTTCCCATTATAACCCAACCGCGTAAGGAACGCAAAATGCGGGAACATAACACTGATATGACGGAAACTAGGGCGGCAAGAGTGGAACAAAACACCAGGCATAAGGCCGAGCCTTCCACCCTTTACCAAGTATATATATGCATTAATTAAATAAGATATAATGTGATATCCCAACAAGTAAACATGTTCCAACAAGGAACAACATCTCCATGTTCCAAACATGGAACAAACTTCAATCTTCACCTGCAACTAACAACGCTATAAGAGGGGCTGAGCAAAGCGGTAACATAGCCAAACAATGGTTTGCTAGGACAAGGTGGGTTAGAGGCTTGGTTCAACAAAATAGGAGGCATGATAAGCAAGTGGTAGGTATCGCAGCATAGGCATAGCAAAAGAGCGAGCAACTAAGCAAGCAAAGATAGAAGTGATTTCGAGGGTATGGTCATCTTGCCCGAGATCCCGCAAGGAAGAAGAACGAGTCCATGAAGAAGACAAACAGACGTAGACGAACGGATCCTCACAAACACGACGTTACCGGAACCAACCCGAAGAAGCAAACACCGGAAAGAAGCACACAACATAGTAAACAACCAACACATGAACATGGTATGATATGCGGGATGCGGTATGCGATGCATATGCATGATTTGACAAGGAATGATTGAACCTGGCCCCAACTTGGAAATCCAAGTGTGCCACTGGAAAGGTGAGATGAAATCGCTTGAAAACGATATAAAGATCACCGGAATCGGAGTTACGGTTTGGAAATGGCAAGCAAATCAAATATGGCACCGATCTGCGATAAACAGCAAGTAGCCATCTAAATGCAACAAGTTAAACATGCTACAGCACCCAAACATGGCAACACAATACATGGCAGGGATCCACTCATGAAGCTTAACAAAAGATGAACACTGAGCTACGGCTAATTCATCCATTAACAGGTTCAAACAAGCATGGCAAAAGTGCAATTGGTAAACAGATCTCAGACTTAGTGAAATTAACACTTGTCTGGAATTTCAGATCAGGTAGCACACTTTCGAGCATGAAAACTATATGCTACAGGGCCTGAACATGGCAAAGTAAAGCATGGCATGGAGCTACTCAAAGAGCTTAACAAAAGTCCCTTAGTGACCTTGAGCCAAAAGGGATCAGAAAGTACAATTGCAAGCATGTGAACATGGCAAAAACATAATCAGATCACAGACTTAGTGAAAACTGGAGCATGCAAATCAGATATCAAGTAGGCATGTATACGAGCTCGATGCACTCACTACAGAGCAAGGCATGACAATCTAATCGTACACCCAACAAGAATACACATTATACAAGCTAGACATGGCAAGAACAACAACATAGCATGCACAGAACAACTACAACATCCTCGGCAAAATCGCTAACAAGTAGACAATCTGCCCAGATTCACGGAATAGCAAAAGTAGAGCTTGATTGACTCAAGCTAAGGTGCTCCATAATTGCAAACAAAGACATGGATGGATAGAGCACTACAAGATTAACAAAACATCCTTACTGATCATCCTCAAAAGAGGCACGAATCACTAGGAAACAACATGAACATATGGCATATTGAAATAAACAGATCAAGGACTTAGTGGAAATGCTAAGTCCCTGAAATCGGCATTAACGAATGCACCACTTTGCAAGCTTGTGCTAGTCACCACACACATCACAAAAATACATGGGTTGCACCTATGGAAAGATGACAAAGCATATAACAAAACTCATATAGAGCTCAGGGGCATATCATGCACACAATAATCATGGCAAAAATGACAAATATCTAATTGGAGCAGCAGATCTGACAATTAACTCAAATAGCACTCTTCAACAGCATTTCGGGCAGCAAGATGAGCCCAAATGAAAATGATGCAATGAGATGAAATGATGTACTCTCTGAGGCGAACATTTTGATACGCTATATGCCCAAAACGGACCTACGTATGAAAAGTTACGACATGATGAAGATGGGCATATGAAACATGGAAATTTCGGGGACTTAGGGAAAAAGCCAACCTCTCTCAGATTTCAGATCTAGGATTCATGCACGCGAACCGAGGCATGGACGGAGTTCGCCGGAACAGTGGCAGAGCTCGCCGGAGAATGGCCGGAGACAGGGGAGGCGGTGGCCGGCTCGAGGAGCTCCGGTGACCGGGCAGCGCGGCCGAGGCGCGTCACGAGGCGCACGGCGCGCGGCACGCTGCGGTGGCTTGGCGGCGGCCGGGATC